>NC_048300.1:99081942-99374724 GCF_013100865.1 Trachemys scripta elegans
GGGGGGGGGGGGGGGGGGGGGGGGGGGGGGGGGGGGGGGGGGGGGGGTAGTTTGGTGCCTGCAGGGATCTTCCTGCAGGGTTAGTTTGTTTTCTGGTGCTGCTGAATGTTAACAGAAAAACCGCAGCACTCTACTTGCCTGAAGGGGCCCAGACAAGCACCACCACACTGCCCCCCCCCCCCCAACTGGCTGAGATTGGCCAGGCTTCTGCAGCACTCTACAAGCTATGCTTGGTATGTTGGAAAGCACGGACGGCGGTGAAGCTTACCATGGCCGCATGCAAGCCGAATTCTGTTGCCCAGACCTGTGATTGATCTCTAGCAGCAAAGCCACAGGCACTCAGCATTAAGAGGCAAAATGCGACCTTGCACAGAAATCACATGTGCTATGTAATGTGAACAGTGTTGGTCACCGTGAAAGAGTATAAGCATTGTTCTGCAAAATGTAGCTTTTAAAACAATTCTCTCTTTTTTCCCCTCCCTACAGCAGCTGCAAATTCCTCAAGCCTCCCTCCTCCATCCCGAAGGTTATCACAGATAAGGCGTCGTAAGAAGACGACGCGGGAGGACATGTTTTCTGAAATTATGCAATCCAGCAGGAGTGACAGAGCTCATCTGAATGAGTGGAAGGAAACAGTTTCAAAGTATAGGAAAGAAGTCAGTGAACGTGAGGACAGGAGGGACCAACGTGAGGAGAGGAGGGACCAGCGTGAGGAGAGGAGAGACGATCGAGATGAGAGATGGCGGCAGGAAGACCAGAGGATGAAGGATGCAACGCTGGGGCTGCTCCGGCGTCTGGTGGAGGTTCAGGAACGGCTGCTGGAAAACAGACTGCCGCTTCAGCCCCTGTTCCACCCTCCCCCCTCCCCATGTTCCGTATCCTCCTCACCCAGACGTGTAAGAACGCGGGGGGGGAGGCTCCGTACACCTTCCCATTCCACCCCAGTAGACAGCCCAAGCAAAAGGCTGTCATTTTTTTAACCTTTTCTTTGTGGCTTTTTCCTTCCCAGCAATCCTCCTCCCAAATACCACCCGGGTTCCCTCCCTCTTTTTCTAATCTATTAATAAAGAATAAATGATTTTTAAATGATAGTGACTTTATTTGGTTTGAAAGAAAGCTGGGGGAAGGGGCAGGGTGGGTTCCTTACAGAAAATCAGTCAGTAAAGGGGGAGGGTATTCATGAAGGAGAAACAAACAGATATTTCACACGGTAGCCTGGCCAGCCATTAAACTGGTTTTCAAAGCTTCTCTGATGCACAGCGCTTCATGGTGTGATCTTCTAATCGCCCTGGTGTCTGGCTGCGCGTAATCAGCAGCCAGGCGATTTGCCTCAGCCTCCCACCCCGCCATAAAGGTCTCCCCCTTACTTTCACAGAGATTGTGGAGCACACAGCAAGCAGAAATAACAATGGGGAGATTTCTTTGGCTGAGGTCAGAGCGAGTCAATAATGAACGCCAGCGGCCTTTTAAACGGCCAAATGCACATTCTACCACCATTCTGCACTTGCTTAGCCTGTAGTTAAACAGCTCCTGACTCCTGTCCAGGCTGCCTGTGTATGGCTTCATAAGCCATGGCATTAAGGGGTAGGCTGGGTCCCCAAGAATAACTATGGGCATTTCAACATCCCCAACGGTTATTTTCTGGTCCGGAAAGTAAGTCCCTTGCTGCAGCCCTTTAAACAGAGTAGTGTTCCTGAAGACGCGAGCGTCATGAACCCTTCCTGCCCAGCCCGCGTTGATGTTGGTGAAACGTCCCTTGTGATCCACAAGTGCTTGCAGCACCATTGAAAAGTACCCCTTGCGGTTTATGTACTCGGTGGCTTGGTGCTCCGGTGCCAAGATAGGGATATGGGTTCCGTCTATTGCCCCACCACAGTTAGGGAATCCCATTGCAGCAAAACCATCCACTATAGCCTGCACATTTCCCAGAGTCACTAACTTTCGTAGCAGCACCTGAGTGATTGCTTTGGCTACTTGCATCACAGCAGCCCCCACAGTAGATTTGCCCACTCCAAATTGATTCCCGACTGACCGGTAGCTGTCTGGCGTTGCAAGCTTCCACAGGGCTATCGCCACGCGCTTCTCAACTGTGAGGGCTGCTCTCATCTTGGTATTCTGGCGTTTCAGGGCAGGGGACAGCAAGTCACAAAGTTCCATGAAAGTGCCCTTACGCATGCGAAAGTTCCGCAGCCACTGGGAATCGTCCCAGACCTGCAACACTATGCGGTCCCACCAGTCTGTGCTTGTTTCCCGGGCCCAGAATCGGCGTTCCATGGATAGAATCTGCCCCATTAACAACATGATCTCCAAAGCACCGGGGCCTGTGGTTTCACTGAATTCTGTATCCGTGTCTGTGTCCATGTCCTCATCATGCTGCCGCCGCCGCTGCCTCCTCGCCTCGTTTTTCTGGTCCTGGCTGAGCATAAACTCCACGAGAACGCGCGAGGTGTTTGCAATATTCATGAGTGCTGTCTTGACCTCAGCGGGCTCCATGCTTGCCGTGGTATGGAGTCTGCAGTGTTCACCCACCCAAGAAAAAAGGCGCGAAAATGGTTGTCTGCCGTCCGTTGCTTTCATGCAGGGAGGGAGGGAGGGAGGGAGGAAGTGAGACTGTACCCAGAACCACCTGCGACGATGTTTTTTGTCCCATCAGGCACTGGGATCTTAACCCACAATCCCAATGGGCGCGGGAGACTGCGGGAACTATGGGATAGCTATGGATTTGCTACCCACAGTGCAACGGTGCAGAAATCGACGCTAGCCCCGGTACTTGGACGCACACCACCGAATTACTGTGCTAGTGTGGCCGCACTCATTTCGACTTTATACAACCTGTATCTCAAATCCGAATTATCTAAATTCGGATTAATCCCGTAGTGTAGACATACCCTTAGAGAGTGCTTACAATACTTGCTAGCTCCTCTTTCACAGATGGCAAAACAAGTAACTCCTGAAAGAAAAAATAGATATAACTCAGAATGCTTAGAAACTACTGCTATTGCCAACAGAAGTTGTAGCTAATGTCTTCACAGGAGGCCTCAAATGGTCTTAAAAAGTTTCAGGGCTGGGAAGATGAGAGGAGGTACAGAAGTAGTACACAAAAGCCAGCAGAGTTTTAAAACAGAGGAGAGAGAAACATAGTATCATAAGCTTTGTGGATATTGAATAGCTGGCGAGAGAGCCAGAAAAAAAGCAGGAGAATGTGTCTCTTGATGTGTGTAAAAGCTTATACTGTAGGGTTTTTTCCCCAAAAAAATCACTTAAAAACTTAAAAATAATGTTGTGCTCTTCTTAGGGGGCTCTTTTCTAGTAATAACAGTAGGGAAGGCATCTGTTATCAGTCACAACGACTACATAACTCCCAATCTTCCTCAACATATAATTGTGAAAAATGATATTTTGCAAGCCTGTTTATTTCCAGATATATTTTTAAATACATTAATTATTATTCTGTGTTTCTTATGTGATAGAAGAAAAATTGCAGCTAGTTAACCCAGTATAAATAGCAGCAGTTACCCTTAGCAGTGGCTAGTAAGTAAAGTAATTTAAGGCTATCAACTGGGTGTTTTGGGAAGGGAACACCTGTAGAATGCTGTACATGTGTTTTATATTTTATAACCTTGCACAAGCATTGTGTATTTCATCATGGACTGGACTCTAAACTATCACACCAAGGATTTTAACAAAGCTGCCAAAGTATATAAAATTCGATATTTTAAATTAGTGCGTTAACTGTAAAGTTACAATAGATGCCTAGTTGTTATACACAGTGTCAACAATGAGACCTCATACAGTTAGCTAGAAGATCCATCAATACAAGTAGAACAGTGGTTCACAAGGTTGCAATTAGAACTGGCAAACTTTCATAATGAAACAAAAAATGAGGCATGGTTTCCAGTTTCATTACAGCCTGTGTTTATTATAAAGGTACACAAACCTTTTGCTAACCTGATCCAAGTTTTGGACAAACCTGGGCCAAATTGTAGTTTTGGGTGGAAAGCACTGGCAATCTGAGTTTTGTTATGCTTAAAGTGCCCAGTCCTGCTCCACTCTAGTCAATGGCAAAAGCCCCATTGATTTCAGTGCAGAAGAAGAGCAGTTTTACTCTGAAAAGTACTCATAAATGCCTTCTTACTCTGCTCCCTCTTAGGAACCTGTGCACCTTAATGACAAAAACATGTTTTTACTCCTCTTAGCTCTGAAGAGCCAACAGGGCTAACAGGGAGAGCGCTAGATTCTATTATCTTTTGCATCATCAACAGAATTGTTTAGCAAACTCCAGTCAGTTACTCTTGTGCAAACCCATGGAGGGCAGAACTTCTATCAATGATGAGGATGTGTGATATAGAAAGAATCCAGCTCGACTCCCAAACAGTCTACATGCCAACCCACCTCATACTTGCAAAGACTTACAGGATCAAGACCCTAATGCAGGGGGTGGGCAAACTTTTTAGCCTGAGGGCCGCATTGGGGAATAGAATTGTATGGCAGGCCATGAATGCTCACAAAATTGGGGTTGTGGTATGGGAAGGGGTGCTGGCTCTGGGGTAGGGCTGGGGATGAGGAGTTTAAGGTGTAGGAGGGTGCTCTGGGCTGGGACCAAGGGATTCGGAGGGCTGGAGGGGGATCAGGGCTGGAGCAGGGGTGCGGGAAGGGATGCAGGTTCCAGCTGGGGGTGCGGGCTCTGGGGTGAGGCTGTGGATGAGAGGTTTGGGGCACAGGAGGGTGCTCCATGCTGGGATAGAGGGGTTTGGAGAGTGGGAGGGGGATCGGGGCTGGGGCAGGGGGTTGGGGCTCAGGGGTGCAGGCTCTGAGTGGCGCTTACCTCAAGCAGCTCCTGGAAGCAACGGCATGTCCCTTCTCCGGCTCCTATGTGCGGAGCGGCCCCTGACCCTTGGAGCATGTCCATGCAGCTGCTTCCGGGAGCCGTGTGGTATGGCCCCCGACCCTGCGCCCCGGAGCAGGGCCATGCTGTGGCTTCCAGGAGCTGCGTGATGCTCCCCCCAGACTCTGCTCCCCAGCAGAAGCTGGCAAGCCGGCTTAAAACGGCTCGCAGGCCGTAGTTTGCCCACACCTGTCCTAACGTGTTAGTACATTTTATTTATATCATGAATCCAGATGCCTCAACAGTGGATTATTTTTTTAAAATGAAATGAAAAAGTAACTGAAAGTTATCTTCAGGATAACTAAATTGTGACAAAAGTGTGCTCCCATTTCCCCCTTTTTTCATAGTCATTTATCCTTTTTGCTAAGAATGTCAATTTTTACAATCAGGAAACAATGAACAAGTTAAATGATGCATCTGCGTGGAAGTGAAATTAACTGCTTAGCACCATACTTACAACTCCAACAGGAAAGGCTAAAACAGCCATCATCCAGTCACGGAGGGAAATGAGCTTTTTTAACTGTCTTTCTTGTTCTTGGCTGTCACTTCCTTTGGTGAGAAGACTGGAGAGATCGGTCAATACGCAGATCCCAAAAAAGACAGCCTGGATAACCTGCATGGAAATAAAATCCAATATTGAAGACTACAGATACACAAATCATCAGATGCAATAGAGATACAGATAAAGACTTTGATTCAGCCAAGCACTTAAGTGCGTTCTTAAAGTTAAGTACGTGTTTTTAAGTGTTTCACTGAATCAGGACCCTAGAGATGGAGCATAGTGCTGGACACTCAGCAAGGAAGTCCTCAAATCAAATCTCAGCTCCGATAGCGACTCATGTCACTTTGGGAAAGTCACTTAACCTCTCAATGTTACCCCAGTCCATAAAGTGTGGATAATAATATTTACTCAACAGGAGATTCCAATATGAGGATTATTAGTTCATGTTTATACAGTGTTATGTAAGAGCTAAGCATTATTATATTCAATGGGAAAAAATTACTTAGGCCCGGAACCTGCAAAACATAATTAAATATGTGCACAAGTCTTGGCAGAATAGAAACCTTAGAAAACCCTGTAAAGATGATACTGAATATGAACTTGTAATATGGAAGAACAAAAACAAAAAAACAAGCGAGGCAACAATATATTTCTGGACTCTATGATACCAGACAGAGGGAATTCAGAAAAATACAACATAAATGATTAAATGGTTGGAGGTACTGATTTACAAGTAAGGGGTCTGTTAGGATTCAACAAGAAAAAATGATTTCTACCCCAAGAATCCTTCCCTCCATTTTTTCTCCACCTGGCTCTCTTACCTGAGCTGTTTGGAGATGATGTTGCAGAAGGCCAGAAGCTCAATTTTTTCACTACTGGCTGTAAATTAGCAAACAGGCCTTCAAATGCCCACTGAGCATCCTGTGTCATCACCACACTAAAGGAACAGCTTGTGTTCCTGCTGCTGCCACAGCTCCCTCTCCACATACTGTAGATGCAAACATTTTCCTTAAAAACTAGTGTAGAACATAGATCAAGCAACATTCCAAAACATGCATTGATGATGCCAGCCATGATACATGACAAGTTGTTACATTTAGAAATTTTTTTAAAAGTTCTTTGGGGAAACTCTCCACTTCTATTTAAAACTCAAAAAACCTAAACATTTTGATTCTAAAAATAAGATTTTGGGTCCCCAAAACCCCATGATGCAAATGCATTTTTCCTCTTTGCTTCTTTTAAACCAGCATTTAATCAAAAATAATCCCCCCACCAATCAGATGGCCTACTTATACAGAAAGATTATAAGAGCTAAAAGTGTTTTACCTTGGCCAAATGATGACCAAAGAGATAGGCTAACCATCTACAATTTACTCAAGGGTATAAGTATGAAGAAAGGAAAAGGTCCCGTTAAGGGAGGTCTAGAGAAGTATAACTACAAATAACTAGATGAATCTGAGCATAAGAAAATTTAGGCCAAGAGACAGGAAATATTTCCTAACAGTGAAATCTATTAGACCATGGAATAGTCTCCCAGAGGAAGTGGTGGAAGCCTTATTGCTTGAGTCATTCAAAGTTAGATTGGACAAAACATTCAAGAATATACTGTAGGGACCAATATTGCACTGGCAGAGTTTGGATGAGTGACCTAATAGGTTGTTTGCAAATCTAACTATGACTTCCTGAAATGAGATTTATCTAAAGTAACATAGCCCGAAACACCCACACTTCCAAAGGGAACTGAAATTGTACGTTTCCTAATCAATCATAAACTGAGCTGCTTCTTTAAGTTATTCTGCTATGAGGACAAAGTTACATGGGGCAAATGTAATGCTATTATAGTGTATAGTGATGAATTTGTGAAAATACTGAAGGGAAGGAAGCTATCCATAGGTTGCAAAGTTGTGGTATGAGGGATAATGTATAACAATAACTTTAAGAACTAACAATGAAAACTACAGAAAAACATAAGGCGGGAGGGAAAAATACATTTCCTGACAGAGAGCTACTGAACAGAGCCAGGAATAAATACTTCAGAGTTTAGGGAGGAAACTTCCCTAGCTCCCCTATACAAATAACACACATAGATACAGCTACTCACTTTCTTCCCTACATACAATGAATAAGAAGTGCTATACTGACAACTGCCCTCTTGTCCAACATTGGGGATTGAACTGGGGACCTCCAGAGCTGAAAACATGAGTCTCTACAGTATGAATTAGCGTGTCAATCTCTGTAGGTGAGGAAAATAACCAATTAATATCCTCTGGGATCAGGCACAGGAGATGCATGGCACACACGGACCAGTGGGTTACGCTATGAAACGAGTTTTAAGGGCCTATGCTCCCTTCAGTGTAAATTCTCTATAGCAGTTTAGAAGTTACAAATACATAACAAAGGAGGACATGATATTTCTTCCTAAACAATGTCCACTGAAAAACCTTGATGTTATCACAGATTAAAGAAGACATTTTCAGAACAGAAGCCAGCTTTCAAAAACCTGGCCATAATGCTAAGTGGAGCAGCCACAAAACAGTAAAGGAAGCATATGTTTTATTTTTCTGGAGATCAAGCAATAAATTGTGAGAATCCACCAAAAACATCCCTCTTAATCTAAATATTGCTGTGACGCATGGCCAGAAAGGATTAAACAACATGCAAAATAAATAATCCTTAAAAGACATGTGGGGAGAAAACGTTTGTGTTTTTGTGTATTTACATATGTATGAGTAGGGTCGACAATGTAATCAGCAGTCCCTGTCTATGTTGTATTCTGATAATTCAGAGGTCAAAAGAACATCCTATCATTTAAATGGATTGTAAACACGGGATATCTCTGTATTCATCTCTCTTTGAAATGTATAGCAAATAATCTGTGAATGGTGGAGGAACAAGCAAATTGCCCTATGTTAATTTGTGTAACTAATTACTGGTGATGTTTAGAAAGCAAAAGGCTACATCAAAAGTCTATTGTTTAACCAGGACTGTGTCGTCAAGTGGATGCTAGAACACTGTATAAAAAGACCCTTGGATCCTGATCCTGTTCATCTCAGATCTGCTTAGGATTCATCAGTGGAAGTTTGAATCGCAAGACTGAGGTCCCAGTTCTGCTGATATGCCCGGAATATGATATTTGGACATTGGACTATAACCTATGAACTATATCTGAAAGAACTCCTTGCAACTACAAAGCTCACCATCTATGCTATGAATCTGAATGCTAATTGAACTCATGTCTGTATGTATATTGATCTTTTAACCATATTCTCGCTCTCTTTTTTTTTTTTAAATAAATTTTAGTTTAGTTAATAAGAACGGGCTGTAGCGTGTATTTGGGTAAGATCTGAAACATTCATTAATCTGGGAGCTATTGTGTCCGATCCTTTGGCATTGGTAGAACCTTTTCTTTTATATGATGAAATAAGATTTTCAGAAATCATCATATTTGATTTAGGTACCTGGATGGAGGCCTGAGGCTGGATCACTGGATCACTTTAAGGGAACTGTGATGTTTGGACTAACCAGGTTGGAGTAACCTGTGAGGTAATAAAGATGCTGTTTTATGCCAGCTTGATAAATTTTATTGGAATATTCACCAGCTTTATGTGGATTGTCTGCCCCATTCTTTGCAGTTCACTCTAACTGAGTGAGCACAGCAGGCTCCCCACTAGGATCCCGGTCACAATTGCAAAATGCAGGCAAACTTTTTTTTTTTTTTTTAAATTTGCAAGTCTGGGTCTCATCCATGTAGAAAGAGATACTGGTAGTCTATGATCAAAGTTTGAAGAGAGCACAGATTTACAAAAAGAAATAAATACTGGTCCATTATGTAGAACAATCATGCAGTAGTAATCAAGAAACAAAAACAAGGAATTGACAGAATGAATGAAATTGCCTTTATACATTCCAGAAATGGCCCTTGTTGTGCACAAAATTAACACACCTTTTCATGTAATACTACCTCCCAGTTTACTTACAGATAAGTCTCCAGTGCAAAAGAAGGGGAATGTATTCATGAGGGATTCATAATTATGTGGCTATAGTTCACTGTTTTGAGAATATAATTCATATCTCCAAACTTTTAGGCATTCCATCAGTAATTCCCAGATATTGTCAGTATCTGAACAAGTTGTCCCTTGAAGGCAGCCTTATATAAATTTGTAATTACTCTCTCTTCTGAGACAACAAGCAGCCTGAAACAATAACACCAAATTTTAGCTCTACCAGCATGCAAAAACAAAAATTGCTGGTATCTGTCAGTCCACATAAATTACACTTTTATAGTTTCCAAATCCATGGTCTGATTTTTCTTTGGGAAAAGAATATGATTTATTACTTCAGATTATCTGTTACACTCCTTGTCACCTCCTAGCACTGTTGTATTCTTCCAGGCTTTTGACATGATGGATCAGTAAAATAATCTGGTGTTGTGAACATATATTATGCTTGAGCAGTTAGCATGGTAGTGTGATTAAGACACATTGAAGTAATTTAGGCCAGACGATTTGTCTGTTTGGCTACTGTAAGTGTGATTGATTGGAATCAGTGTATTGGGACCATGCTTGTTTTAGCATCTATATATACACGGGAATGTGAACTATAACAGCAAAACCCTCCAAAGTTCAAAAATCCTGAGCACGTTCAAGTAAGTCGTGGGTAATGAAGTGGTTTTCACATCGGGCTGCTCTGCGTTTACAGAAGGCAGCCTAGGGTGGCAATGGTTTGCTAGGGCTGTTACCACTCTTGGCTAACTCAAGCTATTGATCCTTCTTCTCCACAGCTACTGACTCCTCCACTGTTTCCCATGTCCACATGATTGTTGCATTCTTCTCAGCTCATTTTCCATCTCTGTCCCTTTGATAACTTGGGGAGCAAACAAACTAGGGAATGCATGCTTGAGTGCTATATTGTAGGATGGTACTGAGACTACTAGACAAATAGTACAGCACAGACAAATACATGGTGTTCCTGGACAATAAATATATGAAATTAAATAAAACTTAAAAAGAAAGAAAAATGATGATGAAAATGTAAGCATGAACTCACAAAATTTTATTTAAATATATGTCAAACAACAGTTCAATAGTGCTAAATTTTTCAGGAGAAAGGCCTTCTTGAACTGCCATACATGTAGGTATGAGCCTATGTTTCCTCTTTCAGTGTTTGCCCTAAAAGGGCCATATTGCTTGAGTTGTCTTTTCCACGAGGCCATTGGTCGGTGTTCGGTCACCATGTTGATGGCATTGGTAATGCCAAAGCCCTTAACAGGGAGGACGGCATGAAGGTTGCCATTTTCCTCCCATTTGCCATCATCTTGGATGACAAACTTGGGCATTGACCTTTGATGTGGTTTTTTCAATTTTCAAACAAAAGAAGAATACCACTCAACATATAATTAAACTTACAGGGATTCAAAAACTTACAAAAAATATTGGAAATTACTTAGAGTCACTTTCTTCTAACCTGCAAGGAATGGGGAAGAAGCCTTGTTAATTAAGAGCCAGAGATGAAAGAGCAGCAGCATTCTAGTTAATCTGCCGAGTAGTTAATGTTGCGATGTTAAAGCAGAGCCCATTTGGGCTCCACACAGGCTGGAAGTCCCAAGAGGTGTTTTGGATTATTTATTATTTTTTATTTGTTTTTTAGGTCCCACAATGTGGCAGGTGCTTTTACAACACAAAACAGTCTGATGTCTCGGGTCTCGAAGCCAGGCCTGGCAGGAGGGGGGAGCTGTCCCCCACACAGCTGCCGCATCTTGCCCTCCACCCAATGCCTACTGAAACCCAGTGGGCTGAGAAGCTACTAGGACTATATCCCCAGCCAAGGCACCACCCACAGGAGCTCTGATTGGAGGATCACCTGGCTCCACTGATAGGTCCAACTACGTATTTATGCCAGGTGACGACACAGGAGGTGGATTAGCCCTAACTACTAGGATAAAAGCTCTGAGGGAAGTCCTTCTCCTCCTCCCCGCTCCCTCAACTGTTGTGTGTGAACTCACCCGAGGGGCCCAATCTGGTAAATGGCTTCCGAGCACGCCTATTGGATCAGGCCCTGCATGCGCCTTAGGCGGCCAAATGCCTGTTTTCCTCAGGTTGTGAATTGCTCTGTGGCTTAGGCAGGAGATAGGCGTCCAGACACTTAAAATGAGGCAGCAACGCACATGTCCAGGGCAGAAACACAGGCGCTAAGGAAACTTTTACTGCAAAAACGTAGGTGCCAAGTGAGTTTCGGTGCCTACAGGATTTGGTGGGGGAAGTCGGGGTTGTGCATTGCAGTGATGCTGAAACCAGATCCAAATGCCTAAAATAAGGAGTTAGGTGCCTACTTTTGTGCATTCAGGCCTTAGTCGGAAACACTATTCTGCCTTACCAGTGTTCACTACCTCTCAAGAACCATGTTGGATATGTTATGACACACTTACTAGAGAGGCTGTGTGGTTGTACTCATGTAGTTTTAAAAGCAGTTTCCATAACATTGTTAATATTTTTTTCAAAACCATATAAAGTTCTTTGATGCTATAGATAGGACTTGAGTTAGGTAAACTGTCAAAAATCCTTAGAAATCCAGTATTTTTGTGGGGGGGGATGAGGTGGGGTGGGGTTTAATAATGCATATAATATACTCATTCTCATCTGTAAATAAAACTCAAGAAAAAAATTAATGGCCAAAATTAATGGTAACTGATAAAAACTAATAGCTATGTAACTATTGAAAACCTGATGTCAAAGTGTTATGTCTCAGCTGTTTTACATAGATGGCATTTCCAACATGATCTCAACATGACAGAAGTATATGCCATCTGGTTCAGAAGTGCTAACAGCCTGGAATCTTCTACTATGCAGCACATGAAGAGATGGAATGGACAAAATACAATATATCACAGCAATGTAAATAAGAATTTGACCAGATGCTGAGAATGAAGAGTACTACATATTCTGAAATCATTGCAATTATTTTTACTTGCATCACTCCCCCCAAACACACACATTCCAACCTCTCACCTTCAGAAAAATAGTTTTCTTGGGTGGGTTTTGTTTTTTTCGAGTTTAGATTTGTCTCCTTCTATTTTTCCCCATCTAATATATCTGAGGAAACATGAATTTCACTTGTAGAAGCATTTAAGAAACTACAATTCAATTTTCATCTTTCTCTTTTTGATTTTAAGTAGCTTTGACTACATTCATTTTGTAATAATCCCCATTCCTCCCCTTGCTTTCTTGCACTATACGTACAAAAGTTGCCATCACTACCTACCATATCCTGTTTATAAGACAGTATAATTTAATTAAACTTATATCATCCAGTCAGCAAACTTGTGTAATATAGTTTATTCAGAATGTATTTTGATATTATTAGATTACACCTTTTATGTTTTTCTTTGCTAAAACTTAATCTTATTAGTATTATACTCTGCACAGAAAGTTATGCCATTATTTTGGCTTAAATGCTAATTTTACACATTTCAGGAGGACTGGTAGTGTCTCCTCAGCAGTGCTCAGCAATCAGCAGGAAGGGCAGCACTCTAGGCAGTATTTGGAATAGATAGTTAAGTAGGGTAAAAAGTCTTGCATTGCAGCTGTCTGTACTAAACCAAGCTTCAGTATAAGGTTTCTGACGGCTGGAAAGTCCCTAAAACTTGACAAGTAAACTATTTATTCCCCAAAATAAATAAATTTGATTAAAGAGTAATCTTCCCAGACTGACTGGTAGGACCCCCTCCCCCACAGGCACACACAAAGTTCAATTTAAATGTCCTAATGTTTTGGAAATTTTTGCAACTGATCTACTTTTTGACTATTTAAAAAAACCTGGCTGAAAGCCACCAGGTGTAGATCATTTTGGTAGAGCAGACTTGAAAATAATTTTTTTTTAAAGTGAGAATGATTAAATGTGGTTTTTTTTTAATTAATAAGGAAACAGCTACTTTTTAACTGGTGACTCATCAATCCTGGATGCATCATTCATGTTGCATTCACAAATGACCAAGATTGATGAATCTCAGTAGTGTTGTGACAGTCCTGGAAATAGGAAAAGAAACACTGTCTTCTGAAAACCATGGTCCCCAAACTGGAAAAAAATCAACGAAATATTTTCATCTGTCTCTTCAAAGCACTGTAAAAACATTAATGAATCCTCACAACCATGCAGCCAAGTATGCAAGTATTACTTTCCCCACCATGCAGTGCTCCACGCATCTGAAGCAGCAGAGGGGGCACATCAGTAACTTTATTCCCCCTTTCTTTCTACCCACAAAAGATGCTAGGGCCAGTTAAATCAGCCCTCAGAGTTGCTCTGGTTTGCACCTGTAAATAATGACTCAAATCTACCATAAGAGCAGTTGCTTCCCAAAGACAACATTAAGTCCCTTGTGCAAAGGGGCAGAAAAGCCCAAAGGAAATTTATGAAGGATCTTTGCAGCATGTTAAAAAAAAAAATTCTACATTTACTAACAGTAAAGGATCTTGGTAATTAGACTTCAGTAGAGGACTCTGCTATTAAAACTTTCTTGAAAACAAAGGAGATGAGACTAACAATTTTTGGTATTAATTATAAAAGGCATGCAGGTTAGCAAAAGGCAGTTTAGCAATTTTCTGCTGTATTCAAATATTCTACTACTCTTAACTAAACACTTAAGCAAAGTACTGGGCACAATACAGCTCTGTGATTGGAGAACATTTATGGATCTCCTTGAGTTTAACAGTGGGTTCTCTAAAAGAGGTAGTGATGCCATTTTGTAATGTACTGAGTTACAACCTTAATTATTGGGTCATGACCATGATTCCATAATGCCAATGTTCATTTTCACAGTTAGTAAATAAATAAAATGTTAGACAATCTAATTGCCTTCAGTTTCCCTTCATTTAACTTATAAAGTTAACACTGGTGTTAACTTGTTTATTCTCCTAAAACTCAAACACACACATGGGAAATCAAAACTGAAATAAGGAAACTTAATCAGCCTTGCTAAATGTGACTATTTAAATGGCTAACCCTTTTCTAACATGTCTGATTCCAATACCTTTTGATATGACAGAATTGTTCTTTTCCCAACCTGTTTTTTTGCTTAATGTTGTCAAAATTATTGGATCTGATATTATTTCTGCTTTAGAAAAGTGGTAGGAATCCTGAAAATATTGAGTACAAAATCCGATTAAGATTGCATTTTTATAAAAAAAAATTTTGTCGAGGTGTCAAATAGAACACAATTCTTAAACTCAATTATTTTTATCATTCATAAATATTCTGATTCCAAAGACAATGAAATAATGGCATTGCATTGTAATCCAAACCTTTTAACTCTTCATCTAGGCTAGAAAACTGGAGAAATACTTCAGTCTTAATTCCCCAGCTATGGATCTCAAATGCTTTATAAAGGAATGTAGGTATCTTTATCGTCATTTTACAGTGATGAAGCTAAGGCACAAAGAGATGAAGTGACTTTCTCGAGGTCACACAGCAAATCAGTGGCAGACCCAGGTCTCCCAGTTCCCAGACAGTGCCCTATCCCTGGACCATGCTGTCTCCTACGCATACATTCTCTTATTTTATGCCTGATACATGTGGGAAGACATATCTTAGCCACACTGGGAAGCAATCCCAAATTTTGATTGGTGGTGGAAATAGCACAGGACTCTTCTACCCCTCCATATGCAACCTTGCTAGAAAATCCTTCTCCTCTGCAGCTCTTGCTGTCTGGAATAGTCTTCCTGTATCTTCCAACATTATTTAATGTACTGACACTTTGCTCTTGGCAGCTATCTGACCCCTCTGTTCCAAGCGTGACAACAAACTAAAATTAACAAGGTCTGAAATGTGGCAGCTTCAGACAGCATGCTAATTATACACTGCCCTTACCTTCTGTGCTCTTCCACCCTATTGCTCTGCTCTGATTCATAATAGCAAACATTTGGATTTCCAGCAGTGCTAACACTGCAGAGATCTTGTTAATTTTACTTCACTTGATCTGCCACTACTTTTATTTTCCAGTCAGTCCATAAAGCACTTTGCAGTAGAGTGTATGAAAGATGCTACACAAAATTAAGTTATTTTGAATAAATCCGTATGTCCAAATTCATCCTGGATTTATGCTGGTGAGAACTTTGGAGGACAGGCTAGAGATGGAAAATCTGCTCAGGTGAGGAGAGGTTACAGCATAAACTCCCTTGTAGCAGGATTACTATAGGGAGTCAGTGTATCCCAGGAAGTAAGCAAGCAAAGACAAATGGGAAAAAGCATGTGTAAGGTACCTGAGAGATATGTTGGTACTATGTACCAATCACCTAGGGTGACCAGATGTCCCAATTTTATAGGGACAGTCCTGATATTTTTTTTTTGTTTTGTTTTAAATATGGGCTCCTATCATCCCCCATCCCCACCCCAATTTTTCACACTTGCTATCTGTTCACCCTACAATCACCTCTCCACTCTTTGCCACTGACTCAATTCTCAGTTCCTCCCTTCCTGCTTTTGGGCCAGGAACAGAGACATAGGGGAAGGGTGCACAAATGGCTTTAAGCCACCTTTGCAATTGCCATATTCTGGGGCAGCAGCCAACCTGCTCAGTCCATGGTGTAAGTTTGAGCAGAGTTTGTTTTGCTTCCCCGAGCCCCAATGAGAAGAGCGATCATGCATTAGGCTCTGGACAAAGGCCACCACTTCACTCCCCACCCCTGATGCCTGTTATGTTGGAGGTATGGGAGGACTAGGAGCAGGGGTGGCACAGAATTCTTTATGCAGGCCATAAGCGACCTCAGGGAAGCTCACTATTCTGGTAGCATAAAAGAACCTTTGTGTACCTTGGGAATTGGGCTCACTGCCTGTACTCCCTTGGAGTTAATCCATTTTCTTCACTAGGGGCTTCAGTGGTATAGCAAGCAGGGTTGCCAACTTCCTAATGGCACAAAACCGAAAACCCCTTCCCCGAGGCCCTGCCCCACCCCTTCTCCAAGGACCCGCCCCCACTCGCTCCAGCCACGCCCCCGTCGCTTGCTCTCCTCCACACTCACTCACTTTCACCTGGCTGGGGCAGGGGATTGGAGTGCGGGAGGGAGTGAGGACTCTGGTTGGGGGTGTGGGCTCTGGGTTGGGGCTGGGGATAAGGGTTTTGGGGTGTGGGAGATGGCTCCGGGCTGAGGCAGGGGATTGGGGTGTGGGAGGGCGTGTGGGCTCTGGGCTGGGGGTGCGGTCTCCGGGGTGGGGCCAGAAATGAGGGGTTCAGGGTGCGGGAGAGGGCTCCGGGCTGGGGCAGGGTGTTGGGGGGATGCAGGCTCTGGGAGGGACTCCGGGCTGGGGCAGGGGGTGTGGAAGGGGTCCCGGCGGTGCTTACCACGGCTCCCAGGTGGCATCTGCCAGGTTCCTGCAGCCCCTAGGAGCATGGGAGGCCAGGGAGGCACCGCACGCTGCCTTTGCGCCTGCAGGCGCTGCCCCCACAGCTCCCATTGGTCGTGGTTTCTGGCCAATGGAAGCTGTGGAGTTGGCACTGGGGGGCGGGGGCAGCATGCAGAACCTCCCTGGCCACCCATGCACTTAGGGGCTGCAGGGACCTGGCGGCTACTTCCGGGAACCACGCAGAGCTAGGCAGGCAGGGAGCTGGCCTTAGCCTCAGGCCCCCGCTGTATTGCTGACCGGACTTTTAACGGCCACCAACCAGAGCTACCAGGGTCCCTTTTCGACTGGGCAGTCCGGTCAAAAACCGGACACCTGGCAACCCTAATAGCGAGAGGCAATTTACATCTCACTATGCCAAATTCCATGTATCTGGCCTATAGTTTAGATCTTATGTGGCCTAGGAATTCATGTTTATAAGACTCCTTCGAGGCTAACCTAGATCTGTTTCTAAGGGGTTGAAGTTAACAAGATTCTTATCCTTTTCATGGGTTAATAAGCCAATAACTCATAGAGTAAATCTAATATGGGCAGAACAACATCTTTCTATAAGAACAGAACGCTAAAATAAAACTACAGTCCAGAAAAGCCACATGCACTTCAAGTTAAAAGATCATAGCTTTCAATTTTATAGCCTTTTCTTTGAAATCATATTAGCTAACCAGTCTGAGGAAAATAGGAAATAAAGATTGCTTTGATCTATAAAATGCTTGACATTCAATCATAAACTTCCCCAAGTGCACAGAAATAATGTGATGGCTCCTTCTGTAGCCGTAGGTAGGGATTTCTTGTTGCTGAGAATAGCAGCTTTTATCCTACTACATATGTTGTAATAGTCCTCATAAAAACAACACACACTTCATTTAAAGGATAATAGTACAGTGGAACACTTAACAGCAGAATAAATTAAAAACCTACAGAACGTTTTTATGTTTAGAATACACATAGTTGCAACATTTTTATTCTTAATGTATAGGTGACAAGAAACTTTTCTGGTAATTATTTAAAAAAAAAAGTGCCACAACCATATGGCCAAAATGAGTGATGTGTATTTTAATCTTAACTTTACTAATCTTGCTAAAAGCTAATCCATCATGCCACTTATTTCCACACTGTAGATTCAATTAATTGGATAATTAAATGATCCATGGAAACCCCCAGAACAACAATACTACTACTGTAGCATACATTCCAATCTCTTCATTTTTTTTTTTTCCTTACAGTGGAGGTTACCTTCTCCCAGTTTCCTAGGATAAGAATGTACAGTGTGCAAGGGGCACTCTCATCTCCCTGAAACAGTGATTCAGGGCATCAGAAAAGTCTAAGTGGACTTCTGAAAGGATTTCCCACACATCATTCTCGGTTCCTCTCCCTTTAAAACACTTGTACGTTTAGCACGTTCTCTGGCGCTAGTGTTGCTCTAATGTAAGACCAACCCTCTCCTCCTCCTCTCTCACAGAACCTGCCATTCAAGAATAAAAAATACTCGTCACCAGTAGAAGGATAGAATAGGTGACCTCGTACTCTTCATCCATCTCTAATTTATCGGACTCTAAGGGTATGTCTACACTACGGGATTAATCCGAAATTATATAATTCGAATTTTGGAAACAGATTGTATAAAGTCGAATGTATGCGGCCACACTAAGCACATTAATTTGGCAGTCTGCGTCCATGTACCAGGGCTAGCGTCGATTTCCGGAGCGTTGCACTGTGGGTAGTTATCCCATAGTTCCCACAGTCTCCCGCGCCCATTGGAATTCTGGGTTGAGATCCCAGTGCCTGATGGGGCAAAAAACATTGTCGCAGGTGGTTCTGGGTACAGCCTCACCTCTCCCTTCATGAAAGCAACGGCAGACAACCATTCCGCGCCTTTTTTCCTGGGTGAACACTGCAGACTCCATACCACGGCAAGCATGGAGCCCACTCAGCTCAAGACAGCAGTCATGAACATTGTAAACACCTCACGCGTTCTCGTGCAGTTTATGCTGAGCCAGGACCAGAAAAACGAGGAAGGAGGCGGTGGCGACGGCAGCGCAGCGACAAGAGTGATGAGGACATGGACATGGACACAGAATTCTCTCAAACCACGGGGCCCGGTGCTTTGGAGATCATGTTGTTAATGGGGCAGGTTCTATCCGTGGAACACCGATTCTGGGCCCGGGAAACAAGCACAGACTGGTGGGACTGCATAGTGTTGCGGGTGTGGGACGATTCTCAGTGGCTGCGAAACTTTCGCATGCGTAAGGGCACTTTCATGGAACTTTGTGACTTGCTTTCCCCTGCCCTGAAGTGCCAGAATACCAAGATGAGAGCAGCCCTCACAGTTGAGAAGCGAGTGGTGATAGCCCTGTGGAAGCTTGCAACGCCAGACAGCTACCGGTCAGTCGGGAATCAACTTGGAGTGGGCAAATCTATTGTGGGGGCTGCTGTGATGCAAGTAGCCAAAGCAATCACTGAGCTGCTGCTACGAAAGGTAGTGACTCTTGGAAATGTGCAGGTCACAGTGGATGGCTTTGCTGCAATGGGATTTCCTAACAGTGGTGGGGCAGTAGATGGAACCCATATCCCTATCTTGGCACCGGAGCACCAGGGTACCCAGTAGATAAACCGCAAGGGGTACTTTTCAGTGGTGCCGCAAGCACTTGTGGATCACAAGGGACGTTTCACCAACATCAACGTGGGCTGGCCGGGAAGGGTTCATGACGCTAGCATCTTCAGGAACACTAATCTGTTTAAATGGCTGCAGCAAGGGACTTACTTCCCGGACCAGAAAATAACCGTTGGGGATGTTGAAATGCCAATAGTTATTCTTGGGGACCCAGCCTACCCCTTAAAGCCATGGCGTATGAAGCCGTACACAGGCAGCCTGGACAGGAGTCAGGAGCTGTTCAACTACAGGCTGAGCAAGTGCAGAATGGTGGTAGAATGTGCATTTGGCCGTTTAAAAGGTTGCTGGCGATCGTTACTGACTTGCTCAGACCTCAGCCAAACCAATATCCCCATTGTTATTTCTGCTTGCTGTGTGCTCCACAATCTCTGTGAAAGTAAGGGGGAGACCTTTATGGCAGGGTGGGAGGCTGAGGCAAATCGCCTGGCTGCTGATTACGCACAGCCAGACACCAGGGCGATTAGAAGAGCACACCAGGCAGCGCTGCGCATCAGAGAAGCTTTGAAAACCAGTTTCATGACTGGCCAGGCTACAGTGTGAAAGTTCTGTTTGTTTCTCCTTCATGAAAACCCGCCCCCTTTATTGACTCATTCTCTGTAAGGAACCCACCCCTCCCCCTTCCCCCAGCTTGCTTTCAAAGGAAAGCAAGTCACTATAGTTGAAAAATCATTTATTCCTTATTAATTGATTATAAAAACAGGGAGAGAACCTGGGTGGGGTTTGGGAGGAGGATCGGCGGGAAGGAAAAGGCTACTAAAAAAAGGTTAAAAAAAATGACAGCCTTTTGCTTGGGCTGTCCACTGGGGTGGAATGGGAGGGTGCACGGAGCCGCGTTCTTACATGTCTGGGTGAGGAGACTATGGAACATGGTGAAGGGGGTTATATAGGGGCTGTAGCGGCACTCTGTTATCCTGCTGCCATTCCTGAAGCTCCACAAGACGCCGGAGCATGTCTGTTTGCTCACGCAGCAGCCCCAGCGTTGCATCCTGCCTCCTCTGATCTTCCTGCCTCCACCTCTCATCTCGAGCGTCTCTCCTCTCCTCACGTTGGTCCCTCCTGTCCTCACGTTAGTCCCTCCTGTCCTCACGTTCACTGGCTTCTTTCCTATACTTTGAAACCGTGTCCTTCCACTCATTCAGATGAGCTCTTTCACTGCGGGTGGATTCCATGATTTCCGCGAACATCTCGTCTCGCGTCTTCTTTTTCCGACGCCTTATCTGAGATAGCCTTCGGGACGGAGGAAGGAGGCTTGAAAAATTTGCAGCTGCTGGAGGGAGGGAAAAAAGGAGAGAATTTTTTAAAAAGATACATTTTACAGAACAATGCTTATACTCTTTCATGGTGACCAACACTATTCACATTACATAGCACATGTGATTTCTGTGCAAGGTCGCATTTTGCCTCTTAATATTGAGTGCCTGTGGCTTTGCTGCTAGAGATCACAGATGCAGGTCCGGGCAACAGAATTCGGCTTGCATGCGGCCATGGTAAGCCATTGTCTTTCGGCTTCTGCGCCCTCCTTTCCCACATACCAAGCAAAGCCCGTTGAGTGCTGCGGTTTTCCTGTTAACCTTCAGCAGCAGAAAACAAACTAACCCCCCCCATCCAATTCTCTGGATGATCGCTTTATCCCTCCCCCCACCGCGTGGCTGGTATCAGGGAAGATCCCTGCTAGCCAAATGCGAAAACCTCAGAGCCAACCCCCCCCTCCCCCTGCGCTTGGCTAACTGCGGGGAAGGATTTCTTTTCAGCCACAGGCAAACAGCCCAGTAGGAACGGCCACCTCTGTCCCCTTAATTAAATTCCCATATTTCAACCAGGTTACCATGAGTGATATCACTCTCCTGAGGATTACACAGCGAGATAAAGAACGGATGTTGCTTGAATGCCAGCAAACACCGGGACCATACGCTGCCAGGCTTTGTCATGCAATGATACCAGATTACTTGCTGCAAGCATGGCGTGGGTCAAGTGTCCTACCATGGAGGACGGAATAAGGCTGCACTGCCCAGAAACCTTGTGGTAAGGCTTTTGGAGTACCTCCAGGAGAGCTTCATGGAGATGTCCCTGGAGGATTTCCGCTCCATCCCCAGACACGTTAACAGACTTTTCCAGTAGCTGTACTGGCTGTGAATGCATCCCAAGTCATCAGGGCAAAGTAATCATTAAACGCTTGCTTTTAAAACAAGTTTTATATTTTAAAAGGTAAACTCACCTGAGGTCCCTTCCATGGGGTCATGGTCTTGGATACTGGCTTAGGAGGGTTGGGAGGGTACTTCAGTCAGGCTGAGAAAAAGATCCTGGCTGTTGGGGAGAACGGAGTGCTGTGTGCTCTCTGCAAGCTCGTCCTCCTCCTCCTCCTCTTCCTGTCTGCAGAATCCTCAGGTGTAGCTGATGAGATTACCCCCGCCTCGGAATCCACGGTCGGGGTGTGGGGGTAGCGGCGGCGGCCTCCCCTAGAACTGCATGCAGCTCAGCGTAGAAGCGGCATGTCCACGGCTCTGACCTGGAGCGACCGTTTGACTCCTTTGTTTTTTGATAGGCTTGTCTGAGCTCCTTGACTTTCACGCGGCACTGATCTGAGTCCCTATTGTGGCCTCTCTCCATCATGCCCTTGGAGATTTTTTCAAAAGTTTTGGCATTTTGTCTTTTCGAACGAAGTTCTGCTAGCACTGAATCTTCTCCCCATATAGCGATCAGATCCAGTACCTCCCGTACGGTCCATGCTGGTGCTCTTTTTCGATTATCGGCCTGCATGGTTACCTGTGCTGATGAGCTCTCTGTGGTCACCTGTGCTCTCCACGCTGGGCAAACAGGAAATAAAATTCAAATGTTCGTGGGGCTTTACCTGTCTACCTGGCCAGTGCATCCGAGTTCAGATTGCTGTCCAGAGCGGTCACAATGGTGCATTGTGGGATAGCTCCCTGAGGCCAATACCATCGAATTGCAGCCACACTAAACTTAATTGAAATGACAATATTGATTTTGGCGCTACTCTGCTCATCAGGGTGGAGTACAGAAATCGATTTTAAGAGCCCTTTATTTAGAAATAAATGGCTTCGTTGTGTGGACGAGTGCAGGGTTAATTCGATTTAACGCTGCTAAATCTGAATTAAAGTCATAGTGTAGACCAGGCCTAAATGTTACACATGCAGTGGGTTGATTTTACACTGCATTGTCATATACTGATCTAACTTATGGGCTTCATTGCAGATGGTTAAACAATTACTATGGACAGATTACATATTGTTAAATACCAAAAATAAAGTATCTAAAACCACACTGACATGCACAGATATTTGATTTTCACAGCTTCCTCATTGCTCAGATCAGTAAAATATGTTGCTGGAAAACAATGCACAGAAGGAAAGAAATAAAAATAAATTTTTCAGTTTGAAATAATGCACTTGAGGTGAGAAGCTATGAAAGGAAAAGGCTGTGAAGCAAGTTAGTTACAATTGCAGATAACTGTATGCATTTATTTATATATACACGATTGAGTAAACAAAGAAGGCATTGATCTTAAACTCTAGATCCCTTTAACAATTATTTAAAAACATAACCATAAAGTCAGAGGCCAGTAACATTGTGCCGACCATATACAATAATTGCAGGCTCAACCTTACAACAAGAAATCAATACACCACCCCCTCAAAATTTCATCTTATATAATATTCCTCTCCCTAAAGGTCCCCATAAAAAAGATGCCCTAGAGGACAACAAATTCAAGCTATTTCAGACAAACAAGGAGAGCAGTTTTCAAAGCTGCAGCAATATGGCACGGAAACAGTGTCTGTCTCTCAAGTAGGTAGATCATTTAAAACTTTATACACCAAAACCTAACACCTTAATTTCAAACAGGAAACCCAGAAGCGGCCATTGTAGGTCATGAAACACTAGTGTAATGTCTTCATGGCAAGACACACTTAACGAGCAGGCTGCTGCATTCTGCACTGGGTTCAGCTTCTAAATGGATTTAAGATAGAATCCAAGTAGAGAACATTGCATTAATCTATTCTCAAGGTGAAAAGGTGTAAATTACCGTAGCAAGGTCTGCATCACAAAGAGGTCACAGGCAATCTTCTCAATAAACACAGATGGGAAAAAACCATCTGAACTACTGCATTAGTTTTATCATCTAGTAACTGGAAATCTAACCAGACTTGCAATGTCCAAAGACAAGTAACAAATGGCAAACAGTCACCCTCAAACAGGGGAGCAGACATTTTGCCATATCATCTCATTGTTTTTTAACCTACCATCATCACTTCTTGAGTCCTCAACCTGTTCACAATCATTCATGCCCCAATCTCAAGCAGACACTATGAACGACACTCAACTGCACCATCCGAGTTAGTGATGGAAACATAAAGATCAGTGCCATCATACTACTGAAGACAACCCATGCGCTGCCCCCCATACCCTTCTTAAATAGCATCACATATATGTTGGACAAGATGGGATCCCAAAGAACCTCACATGAAAGAGCCCTTGAGGAACCAGAGCTATTGCCCAGCAGCAAACTCTAGGATTGCTCTGAGAGAAAGGCAGAGCTAACAATATCAGCATGGATATTTGATCTCCATCTATCAAAAGGACATCTCCATCCAAGAGAAATAATATATACTTTATTGTACCCAGCTCCATACCCAGACTGGCAACAGTACTGAGATATCAATATGTAATTAGCAAGCAGGAGAATAGTCATCTGAAGAAGGCATATGGATTTGCTTCAGAAATTAATAGATACAATCATCTACATTCAATCATCTGGATTGATAGGGTACAGTTTGCTCTATGGAGTGACTCCACACTAGTGAGATTACATACCAACCTGCAACTAATGCTAGTACATCACAGAATTTACCAGGAATGGTGTACAACTGCAAATCACACTAAGGCACAGATGCAACATTTGCAAGAGTGGCCTTTAACTTCGTGTGTCTTCAACCTTTGCGTGATGAACTTGAGATACCTTGGGCCCAGTTTTCAAAAATACTGACCACCTCTGAAAAATCTGGCCTTAAATCCTAGTCTCAAATTGGGCACCCATAATTAATGGACATGTTTGAAAATTTTTGGCCAGAATTACTTATGCTTTTATTATGAGGAGGAAGTGGAGTACTATATTGTGGATAATCTGAGAAGGAACATGGTTCACAGATTTGCAGACTGTAGGCACATTTGTATTAGCGTGCCTACTACATAGGAACAAAACAAGAATAATGAATCTATTGCATTTGTATGTACAGTTACATATATTTCTGTAATTCATCCAGTGGTAACCTCATGAATTTTTTACCTGGTCTGCAATAAGTAAACCAAAATAGCATGGCCTGTGACTTCTAAATAATTTCATGGGATCTTGGTTTACATTTGCAAATATATTTATTAAACTCTTCGACTGTAAAATAAAACCCAGTTGATTAAGAAAGGGTCATGTGAAAAGCCGCATCACTGAAAAGCCATTTTTCATTAAAAAAAATTTCCAACCAGCTCTACGTGCCAGCTACTGATAGAGACAAGGCTACAATTGTTATTTGTATTATTTTCATTGCAGTAGTGCCTAAAGACTCCAATAAGCCTCACCATGGCAGGCACTGTATACACACATAATGAAAAAGATGTTTCCTGTTTCAAAGAGGAATCATAAGGAATCATATTTTGAGATCTAAAATAAAGCAGTCTCAAGAAGTCTTTAAATCTAAAACATTTTTAGGAAAAAGACATTGTAGCTGAGACATTTAAACTTTAAATTTACTTTCAATGCAGATTTTGGAACACATTACCACCAGACTCTTCCACTTCATTTTTAAAATTTAAAAATCAAGCATTTGAAGTGAATGCCCAGGAAAGAAATCTGCAAAGATTGTAACCAGTGGGAAAAAAAGCTTTTCCTCATAACTAGATACCTGGGGTGGAGTGGAAGACTTTTGCAAAAGTACTTAAAAAATTAAGAATAAGAAATAACTAACAATCCTGAATCCAAACAAGGGATGGATGAAGGCTGCACACAATGCTACGTTATATTAGCAATTCTCTGGTGGTACAATCAGCTTCTGCAAAATTTCATTTTTTAAAACAAAATTTCACTTCTAGTCTATTTAGCTGCAAAGAAACCTTCTGAATGTGAACCACTGCAGTTTTGTCTTAGTAAGTTTGCAGACAAAGAGAAGAAACAATGTCACACATTCTCAGCAGCAGCAGAGCTTCAACTAGTGCAGCTCAGGATACAGGAAGGCAAATGTGGATTTAAGCCACTTTGCATTCCCGCAATCCATGGTGTAACTAGAGCAGTCTTTAGGTTGCACTAAATTACATCGAGCTCCAACAACTCTCAAGGGGCCAGAAATCACTGGCATAAATCAGAGCTACAGACGCATCCTTTCCCTTGGCCATACCCCTTATGCCAGAGCTGAAAGGAGGGATGGTAGAGAGCTAGCTACATCATCTCTCTATCACCAGAGGTTTTCACTACAACATGGGAATCCTCATGTAGTCAGTTAAGCCACATTTAAGACAGAGGTATAGAGCAGGAGCGGTGGGAAGCAGCCTTATTTGGGGCAGGATTTGACACAACTCAGATGTGCAACATTCCCAATTTGTACCAATAGCTTCATAACTTCGACATCTATTAATGAAAAAATAAATGTTAACAGAGGCAACTGTTTCAATGCTCTTCTGTTTAGTAGAAATGACCAGCTGTTTGGAGATGGGGAATGAGCCCCGGCAATGCAGATAAAGCCTTGAATAAAATCTCCCTAATCTAATTCATAAATGAAGGGACATAAGAAAATATAGGTGGTAAACTGAGCATGAATCATCAGTTAGAATCAGATAGGAAGATCTGAGAACTTACAAAATCCACTCCTTTATATTCTCAGGAAATTGAAAATGCAGGATAAACCTGTTTCTATCTTTCTATTTTGTGGTTTATGAATAACTACGATGGAAGTTGATGTTTAATATTGTATTACATATTTGCCCACAAGAACATAATATATTCTTTTAGAACTAGTCCCAACTAGATATGGATTGATATAACACCAAGAAGGAATACTGAAAAAACGATGCGTGTTTTATGTGCAGATAAGAGATGATAAAATCCAAGGACATACTGTACCCAAATCCTTGAGAGGTTATGATAAGAGTATCATGTGAAGTACATATCCAGAAAACAAGATGATCAACTATGAGATTACTAACAGGCAACATGTTGGGGCAGTTCTAATAGGCAATAACAGAAAGAAAAGGAGTTAGTGTGCTTGTATTAAAGAGTAAAATTGTGTCTTGGTTTTCATATAGGAGAAATATTCTGTTCTTGCCAAACAAGCAGGGACTATGTTATCCCTTCTTAGCTATCAAGAACTGTAACATAAGTACTGCTAGAAGGATTTGAGGTGATTTCCATTGAATAACTAGATCTTAACTACACGAGGATATTCTCATAGCTCATGTGTAGACTTTGGCTTTAGTAGAGGAGGTCATAAGTTTAAATTCCAGAAGAGGACTTGGGTGCGTACGTGGTACCACCTCTGCAGTACTAACAGGTGTAAGCAATTCCTGCTCAGTATGGCACTCTGTCCCCCTCTACTGGTGGCTAGCCAACTAGAGGTTGATGAGCCTGCTACAGCGCTAGTTATAAGAGCTGGCTCTTTCAGTTCAGGCAGTAGAGGGTCATGCATTAAGTGCTAGAGGTCCCAGGTTTGATTCTGACTGATGATGACCCACTCAGAGATGTTGCTGTTACTGGCTGCCGCCCTGGTCATGTACCAACCTTCTGCTTAAACTATTTATTCAATATCTGGCAAATTAAGTCAATAGATTTACACCAGCTAAGGACCTGGCCCTAAGTCACTATATTTGGTTCATTACTCTGTTAATACCTTTGAAAATACCTTCAGTAGGAAAAACACTATAAAAACAAAATATTTTTCTAGACATCTCTCCTTTCCTATAACTGGAGATCACAGCAACAGAAAACTAGCTAAGCTCAACTCTTCCATAAGTATCAGTACAAGCGATCTTTGTACATTTGGACTTGTATCCATTACCAGATGCTCAGGAGGAGTGAAGTCAAGTGGTTACTTGATTATCATCCAGTTGTCTGATTAATAGGTCAGTGTGTTCTCCGAAGGTCCCTGCATTTTTTAAAAGTTATGTATCAGTACTGCTTTGCAAATCTGATTATTTTGTTTGTTCAAACACAGCCAAAAAGTTGACCTTCCAAGGGTTCTGATGTGCTTGGTGTTGGCCAAAATCTGATTCTACCTGGGTGAGGCCAAGAGCAAAGTTTACAGAAATATATTATATGTGTATTTTTAAAATGTAATTTGTTTTACAGTCCTGCTGTTTACCTGAAAAATAAAAGTATCGCCTTCATTCAAGTATTCATTCTCTCATTGTTCACATTCAGGTTGTACTAAGAGTTATTCAGTGATATCTCTTTGAGGATATTTGATTCTGTATTTTTTGAAGCCTTGGTGCCAGAATCTGGCTAATTTTGATTCAGCCATCTCCATGATACTCTTTTACATCACACATTTATTCAAGTTTGTAACCATAAGACTACTTCCAAGGGCAAATATAAAGTCAATGGCTTGTCTTAAGAAGCTCTGTTAGTTTTTCAAGTGGTTAATGGTATAAGGGACTTAGATACACAAAGCAGGGACATATTACAGGACTTACACACAGACAAAGAACGAATTATTTTCTAAAGTGGTATTGAAGATGTTAGAGCAACTCAAACTCATTCTACTTTTGCACATTATTTCTGAATCAGCAGTTTTGTGTCTGTGTCCCTAAAAGAACACTTCAATATACATCCTTTGAAAATCTAGACCAAAGAGCTTTTAAGTAAATGACAATTCTGAAACAGCTGCATTGTGGCTTGAAGTCACAACTCATGGTAAGGGAGGCATGGAGTCATCCCACCGCATTGTGCTAAGGACATGCACACTGCCTCCATAAGCACCATGGTTTCTAGAGCATTGTTTGAGAGAGTGCAATGAGTACTTCCCCACCATTCCTGTGTAGAACTAGCTCTGCTGACCAATATGGAGAGGGAAAACCCAACACCCTCTTAGGGGAGACTAGTGCTTTTGGTGGCACTAGACTTGTGCAGCCCTTGTCTTCAGGGAACTGCAAGAACAGTCACTGTTTTCTATCCCAGCACAAGGACACCAAGGGATGGTAGATGGCAGAAGAGAAGAAGGTGGCTCCTTGCAGTCTCTTTCCTCTTCCTGTTACTAATGCACTTAGGTAGGAACAGGCACAACCCCGCCCTCAACATGCACCTCTGTTAAATGTGTTCAAGAACATAATACACACCCAGTGTTGAAAACCAACTTGCACACTTACACAGCTGTAATCTCGGATCCACACAGTTATTTTTGCTTTCATTTGGGAATGTAACATGATCTGGCAGGGATTTTCAAAAATACTCAGAGTAGGTTTAACTCTGCTCCCACTGAAGTCTGACTTCAATGGGAGCTAAATTAGGACAACTCTGAATGCTTTTGAAAATCCCACCTTCTGTAGTCAGACCTGATACCAAATTAACACACAAGTCCCATGTTAAGGGTTTACAGGTACACAGGGCCCATGACTGGATCTTCTGTACAGGAATGTATGTTTTTAACTCAGTCCAGGGGTGAAAGTAACTCCAGACACCTACCGGTACGGGGCTGGGGCCAGCTTCGGCCCCTGGAAGGAGCGGGGCTGGGGGGGTGGGGGGTCAGCATCCCCCAGCCAGCCCTTCCAGATGGCCTGGCCTGTGCCGCCTGGGGCCCCAGTGGCGATTTAAAGGGCCCAGGGCTCCGGACGCTGCTGCTGCGGTGGTGGCAGCGGCATCTGGAGTCCCGGACCCTTTTAAATCACCGGCCCCAGGGCAGCTTCTCCCTCCCCGCTGCCCCACCCCCCGCCCGTCAGCAGCTGAGGAGGGACAAAAGGGGCAGGGATGTTAAAGAGCTGCAGGGTCCTTTGCCGTGGCAGCGCTTTAACGTCCCTGCCCCTTTTGCCTCCCCTGTCAGGGGCCCTGCCAGTATGGACCCTACCAGCAGGGCCGCCAATAGGGGAGGCAAAAGGGGCAGGAACATTAAAGCGCTGCTGCGCTTTAATGTGGGCTGCATACGGGCTGGTGCAGATTCTTACTGGTATGCCGTACCGGCCCGTACCGGCTCACTTTCACCCCGACTCAGTCTTTGATGTCCAGTTATTGTATAGCTGGTAAAATATGTGGACACTAATGCCATATTGAACACCCCAAGATATAATTTCTACAAAACATTGCTATCTCTTGATATATGTTATAGCAATATTTACATAACCTTTTCATTACTAAGATTTCCACTACAGATGGAATTTTCAAAGGAGCCTAAGGGAGCTAGGCACCCAAATCCCATTGAATTTCATGACAATACAAAGTACACAGCAGTGGAGAATACAATATTAATTACTCCTGTCAAGGCTGCTTCCCCACTTTGAACTTTAGGGTACAAATGTGGGGGCATTGATGCATGAAGACTTCTAAGCTTAACTACCAGCTTAGATTTGGTCTGCTGCCACCATTCCCAAATGGATTCCCTTCCCTGGGAAGCCTTGAGAAACTCTTCACCAATTCCCTGGTGAATACAGATCCAAACCCCTTGGATCTTAAAGCAGGGAGAAATGAACCATCCCCCCTCCTTCCTTTCACCAACTCCTGGTGAATACAGATCCAACCCCCTTGGATCTAAAAACAAGGAGAAATTAATCAGGTTCTTAAAAAGAAGGCTTTTAATTAAAGAAAAAGGTAAAAATCATCTCTGTAAAATCAGTATGGAAAATAACTTTACAGGGTAATTAAACTTAAAGAGCTTAGGAGGACCTCCCTCTAGCCTCAGGTTCAAAGTATAGCAAGCAAAGATAAACATTCTAGTAAAAGGTACATTTATAAGTTGAGAAAACAAAGGAAAACTAACACGCCTTGTCTGGCTATTTACTTACAAGTTTGAAATAGGAGAGACTTGTTTAGAAAGATGTGGAGAACCTGGATTGATGTCTGGTCCCTCTCAGTTCCAAGAGCCAACGACTCCCAAACAAAGAGCACAAACAACAGCCTTCCCCCCGGCCCAAGATTTGAAAGTATCTTGTCCCCTTATTGGTCCTTTGGGTCAGATGCCAGCCAGGTTACCTGAGCTTCTTAACACTTTACAGGGAAAAGGATTTTGGAGTCTCTGGCCAGGAGGGATTTTATAGTACTGTACCCAGGACAGCTGTTACCCTTCCCTTTATAGTTATGACAACTCCTTATTACATCACCCCATGAAGTAATAATAGTTACCATTATCCCAATTTCATAGATGCCCAAGCTGAGGCACAGAGCTTTAACTGTTTTTTTCTGGAGTGACATATCAAGGGACAGAATCTGGAATAGATAACAGTATTTCTGATTTTGCACTCCGACCACTGAACTATGCTTCCTTGAAGTCAAAAGAAATTCAAAAGGTTCTGGGCCCTAGCTCCCTTACACGTCTTTGAAAAATGTATAAACATATTTTTAAATCACAACCGCTTGCTTTTCCTCTCAGCTTTAAAATAATAAATAGATGATAAAATATTTTAACTGCCTATCATGGTGGAGGAAACATTGTCCAGTAATAATAATATAAAATATAATATAAGGAGCTAACCCATCTCATAGAACTGGAAGGGACCCCAAAAGGTCATCAAGTCCAGCCCCCCTGCCTTCACTAGCAGGACCAAGTACTGATTTTTTGCCCCAGATCCCTAAATAGCCCCCGTAAGGATTGAACTCACAACCCTGGGTTTAGCAGGCCAATGCTCAAACCACTGAGCTATCCCTCCCCACTGCCCAGTAGGTAGAGTGAAGAGTCAGGAGTACTGGTATCTATTACAGACTCTAACCTTATTGTGGAAAATCAGGTATCCTCCTCTCTGTGTCTCAGCTGTCCATTGTAAAATGGTGATATACTAACACTACTAACTGGTACTTAACTCATGGGGTTGTATTATAAGGCTAAATCAATCATGTGTCTGAATTTCCATTGCCTTGTACCTTGTGTTGTCATTTATAACTGTGCACAATGAGGGCAAGATACCTGTAAATCAGAGTGGTACTGCAGTTTTTGCGCTCACTTTGAAGAGATGTAAATGGCAACACCAGGTATGAGCCAGAGGCCCTAAAACTTGAGGAAAGGTGCTACAGAAGTTGAAACATTAATAAAGCTAAATTCTCCAATAATTCTGAAGAGGCTAGGAGAACAATAAAACAATCACAGATCTCCAAGTGACATTCTCAAAAGCAAATCTGGAGTATTATTAAATCAAACAGTATAAACACCTAAAATTCTTTAGCTGCCATGATTGTTTACCACTAATTAAGCCGATAATTTTTTCACACTCCATTTGCAGCAACATCTTCTGTTTGAAGTATTTTAAAGATGTTGTGTTTGTCCAATACAGAAACAAACACTTGTTAATTTTCCTTTTTTGATGGTTCTAACACTTTGATCAATTCAATTCTTTTTAAAGCTCCAGGAAAATTAGCCTTGAGATATTTATTTCATATCCCAGTGTTGAAAATAGTGAGAACTGGAGATATTAAATGTTTGGTGACAGCTAACTGTGACTCTTTACAGAGCCAGTGTTAGATTCGCTGGGGCCCAGGGCAGAAAGCCGAAGCCGCACCACATGGGGCTGAAGTCCAGGGCCCTGAGCCCCGCCACCCAAGGCTGAAGCCGAACTTAGCTTCACAGGGGCTCCTGTAACATGGGGCCCCAGTCAACTGCCCTGCCTGCTACCACCTAACGCTGACTCTGGCTTTTATATGCAGAAAACCAGCTGTTGTGGCACAGGCGGGTCATGGAGTTTTTATAGCATGTTGGGGGGGGTCTCAGAAAGAAAAAGGTTGAGAGCCCATGCTATAAACCAGTATTAAAAAATAAAATAAAATAAATAAATCAGATTACATATAAATACCAACACCGTTCGTTTTTAAAAGAATGATACCAGTAAATACAAGCATGGAGAGCACTTTAAACAGCTCATAAGAAAAAATGATCTGTAGAATTTTGCTGTACGAAGATTGCTTCCACCTGCATTTTTCATGTCCGTTTACATCCCACTGTTAATAATAGAATGTTTTAGGTGTACTTAGTACTTTGGAAACAGATAAGAAGCATGATTCGACCAAAGTCCTAGCAACCTACAAGGTACTCAGTAAAGGGAGTGTTTAGATTAATGTTAATTCAGGCCCAAATCAGAGAAAAGACTTAGATTCAAGATTCAGCTGTGCCAAAGTCTTGCAAACTCTTCTCATGAGATTACAGATTAAAATAACAGCAATTTCTCAAGATCAGATGAGTATGGAAGATTTCTGAAATCCTATGAAAGTAGATATATAACTTTATCTGAACCCAAACTGTAAAACACATCTTCCAGTTTGGGATCCAACCCATCACTGTACAGGGGCTCATTCAGATCTGGAGAATGGACTCCAAGCCCCATACTAAAGTTTTAAGAGCTTCTGTTTCAAGATTTCAATTCTGTCCCTTGTCTTGTAAGAACATACTTTTATTATCAAATGTATTCACTTCTATGCAAATTTATAATATTCTAATTCCTGAAGATGTAGACATAAAACTAGGCATAAATTAATTTACAACATATGCCTTTTCTTCTAATTTTCTTTTCAGACCAATTTTCTTTAATAGAATCAAAGTCCTTTTTAGGCTGCATAACTGAGAGGGGAAGCAAAATTATTCAGAAAATATTAATTTCATGCTCTGGTATGGGAATGTGAAAGGTTGTATTAATTAAAAAAATACCCTTGGAAAACATTCTTGAAAGGAAAAAAATAAAACTATAAACCCTTGTACTTCACACAGAAAAGTGTTAATTAACAAGATGATTGAAAATCATAAACACAAGACATAAATTAAAAACAATCAATCAAAAAAAATCCGTAAGAGGCTCTGAATTAACATAATGCTTTTTCCACTTCACCATTCCATCACATTACTTTTGTTGCGCCCTATATCCTCCTACCCTGATAGATATGCTGTCTTTTTAGAACTTCGGGGCTGGGAACTTGTAATCATCTCTCTCTGGAAAGTTCCTTGCATACTGTTGGCAGTATACAAATAACAACTGTAGTAAACTAGGGCCTCTAGCATGCAAACACTTATGCATACACTTCAGTATTTGCAGGATTGGAGCCTAAAAAAGTTGACAAAATGTTAGTATGCATGAAATTCATAATCAGAAGAAAACTACCATAGCAATATGTTCATCCCTACAGAATTCACATGCACACGCAACCCAGTTTTCAACAGGGAAACTTTATAAGATAAATATGAAATTATACATAAAAAGGAAAGGTGGGATCCTATAAGATTAGAAAGGCCGGGGGTGAAGACAGAATTTTATTTTTTATAATGGGGACATCCATAAAACTACAGTGAATCCTTGCTAAACTGAATGTACACCAAGATGGACAGTTTGCCCAAAATGATGATGTAGTACCAGGCAACTGCCTGTAATTAATTTCTCTTTAATTAATTCACTAACCTTTTACAAAAAAAAATTTATAAGGAAAGGGATAATGTTTTTCTAGAATAGTCAATTGCCTGGCGTAGTGAGGCAGTAATGCATGGACATGAAATGTGTTCCTCATTTGCCTCTACACTCAACTTTGTAGCTACATGAAGACTAACACAGTAAACAAGCCTCCTACTCAACACACACTAAGTCATTCTTCCCACACACAGCTGCCACTATCATGCATATTTCAAAGATTCCATCTGGGCATGACAACTGTACCTTACTTCCCTGCAGCCAAAAGAAATACACATCCTACTCAAACATGCCTGGACAATACCACTCTATACACTTTCAAAAGAAACCTCCACTGACATTCTACAAGCCAGGTCCTGGGGGTGGAAGCCTTCCACGGCTGCTTTGTACATTTCTCAGATAAAGGATCTCTCTCTTAAAATACACATAGCATGACAGAAATGACTATATGAAAAGGTATTATTCATCACATCTCTAGCCCAACACATTTCAATAGCTTTCCCACTGGGTCTGTGATTGCTTTAAATTATATCTTTCTGCAGAGGGATGTTGTGAGGCTTAATTAGCTAATGTTTTCAAAGTGCTTTGAGATCTTAGGATGAAAGGCACAATAGAATTTGCCAGGCAGTCTTGTTCTTTAGTAATATGCTTTTATTGTTATAGTAATAGGATTTATTAATCTAATTTCAAAGACAAAACTCTCCACCTATGTTTACAGATAGATATATTCATCCACTTCTTGGATTATTTGGTACTAATTAGATGACATTAAGATAAGCATTTACAAGGTAAAGGTTACAGAGTAGCAGCCGTGTTAGTCTGTATCCGCAAAAAGAAGAACAGGAGTACTTGTGGCACCTTAGAGACTAACAAATTTATTAGAGCATAAGCTTTCGTGGACTACAGCCCACTTCTTCGGATGCATCCACGAAAGCTTATGCTCTAATAAATTTGTTAGTCTCTAAGGTGCCACAAGTACTTCTGTTCTTCTTTTTAAGGTAAAGGTTAAAGGCTGTAGCTCACCAGTCAGTCAGCTCTCCTTAATGCCCACTAGTACTTCTCTTTTTGGAAACGTGGAATAGGGAGAAACTGCAGGAGCATTGCTCCAGTCCATCACAGCCTTTATAAATTCTAGAGGGAAGCCTGGATCCCAGAATGAAATCTTTTGCCATCTGATGTTGTTGCTGCTTCTCTCATTTCATCAATATTTCCAGCAAACTGAGATGTGGCCTCCATTGCTATAATCTGAGCATGCAGGCACTAAGATTTTTTTCTCTGGAATTTGTCATAGTAATTTGGAGGTCATCCTGGCATTTTATGTAGTGTGTTGGTACTCTGCTTAGTCATTTCAGTAATTTCCTGCAGTAAATCAGGAGAGGTTATATCAATAAAAGATGGAGCTGTTCTAAGACTGAGCCTCGCTTACTAGGCTTGAAGAAGTCTTTTGCAAAGGTCACTTTACCCTGGGGTTTTCTGCAAAACCAAGGCTGCAGAGTTTGCAACCACAACATCCATGCAAAGCGTTCAATCCAAAACCAGCATACAAAAGCCATCTAGAAGTTGCAAACAAAAAAGGACAGAATGGAGGTTGGCTAACCAGTGTTTACAATGCTGCTTTACCCACAAGACCTCTTTGGAGTATTTGCCACGGAGACAGAGGAAGATCCTCCCAATGCAAATAGGTTTCTCCTAAGGCTGCTCTACATACAGACGCACATCAGCCGAGCCTCTTCTCTGGCACAGTACCTGGAACTCTAATAAATCATACTCATTGGGTTCAAGACCCAAAACAGTCAAAATATCATATCTTAAGCGGAAAGAAGCTGGCCACAAATGGCCAATCTGTTAGGAAATTAAATATTTCCAAGGACTTCACTTTCTCATCTACCTTGTATCATACACACGCTCTGCATCTAGGACCTACCTAGTAATACAAAGGCTTTTGTATGCTTTTTTGGGGGGGGGGGGGGATAGTCATCTTGTTGTCTCTCTCCCTCATTTTGCTTTCATTATAAGATTCAATGTGTATAGTATTTACTTTACTATAGTTTGAATGATAGTGCAGACAGACTTCCCTTGACGATAATGGATATTATGGATGATCAGCACCTTGCAAGATCAGGATGTTTCTCTGAAAATGGCAGTATGCTTAGGGATAATAAGGCAAGGATGGTAAGGATTTAAAATATTTATTAATAGCTAGAGCAGGTCAAAATATTTCCAATAGAACGGTTTTCTATCTACACATTTTGTGGGAACATACTGATTCAATGAAATTTTCAAGTGGAAATTAACAAAACATTTTGTTTCAATAAAGTCAAAACATTTTGTTTTGATTTTATCATTTCAACATTTATGTAGCACAAAGGCTGGAAGATATGCTTTAGTCAGACAAGTTTTTTTAGCTCCATTCAGTAGTAACTGGGTGAAATTTAATGGCTTGCAATATACAGGAGGCCATATCAGATGACTGAATGGTTCCTTCTGTCTTTAAACTCTATGAATTAAAGCGAAATATTTTGATAATGTCAACATTATTTTGGAATATTTTGTTTTTTGAAAAATTCTGAGATTTCAACATTTTCTTCCAATTTGAGGGTTGACGGGTGTGGCTGGGAATGAGTGGTTCAGGGTGTGGGAGGGGGCTCAGGGCTGGGGCAGGAGTGCAGGAGAGGGTCAGGGCTCTGGGCTGGAGGTGCAAGCTCTGGGGTGGGGCCGGGGATGAGGGGTTTGGGTTGCAAGAAGGGGCTCCGGGTTTGGGTGGGTTCAGGGCTGGGGCAGGGGATTGGGGCATGGGGTTACCTCGGGTGGCTCCTGGTCAATGGCGCAGCGGGGGTGCTAAGGCAGGCTTCCTGCCTGTCCTGGCACCGTGGACTGCGCTGCGCCCCGGAAGCAGCCAGCAGCAGGTCCGGCTCCTAGGCAGAGGCATGCAAGCGCTCCGTGCGGCTCTCACCTGCAGGCTTGCCTGCAGGCCCCCCCCCCCCAGCTCCCATTGGCTGGGAACCAGCTAATGGGAGCATGGAGCTGGTGCTCAGGGCGGGGGCGGAGCTTTGTGGGCCCCCCCACCTAGGAGCCGGACTTGCTGCTGGCCACTTCCGGGGTGCAGCACGGTGTCAGAACAGGTAGGAACTAGCCTGCCTTAGCCAGGCAGCACCACTGACGGGACTTTTAATGGCCCGGTCGGCGGTGCTGACCACAGCCACCGCAACCCAGTGCCTTACATTCCGCGACCCAGTACTGGGTTGTGACCCGCAGTTTGCAAACCACTTTGCTGAACCATTACTATGTTGTCTCTGCAAAAACACCCATCCATACACACACATAGAGTGCTTAAATCTGTGTATCTATTAAAAAAAAAAGAGAAGTCCCTTCAATTAATAATAATAATAAATAAACCAGGTTATGCTGTAAATTTTAAAACATCGTTGTTCCCTCAATGAATGCTGTTGATGTCAACCTTCAAGATAGCAAGTATACAAGTAAAAGGAAACTCATTTTCCTTTTGAATTCAATTCCAACTTCTAAACAGATTATTTTATTCCAGACAGAATTCTGTGAGCAACTGATCTTGGAACATTTTAATTATCCTTAACATTTGGCATAGTTTTGAACCCAATTGCTATTACATAAAAACATAAAATATCACTAAAATCATTTGTCAGCATTTACTTGTATTTTCACTTCAAATAGACAAATGTGAGAAATCCAAACAACTGAAAATTTTTGAATAGTGATTGTTGATTGCCTTGTATTAGATGTTACTAAGGTTCTCCAACTGTAACATTAATTATGTTCAGGGGCTGTCTTCAGTACTCACAACCCCACATGTTTTTAAAAACACATTATATCCAAATTCGTGTTATATTGGGTCGCGTTATATCAGGGTAGAGGTGTAGTAATAATAATAAAACACAAGGCAGGCCACACAAAAATCACATGATATTTAAAAAAATAATAAATTTTACATTTTTTATTTGCCTTCTGGTTCTCAGGCTTGTATGGTTCACATTTTTAAAGATTTTCTCTGCTACAATGAGGACTAAACCTTAAAAAAAGAAAAGCTGAGATTCTCAGGTAACCAAATAAATACAGGAGCTGGGGCATTAGGGAAAACATCACAGATTTCAACATTCACAATAAAATTGGAATTGTTGGCAACATTCACTGATTTCTTTCTTGTAACTAGGTAAGTGTGATTGCTTAAAAACAGATTTTGGTTCCGATTTTTTTTTAAACTGGTACAGCAAAGTATTTGTAATCCTGGCAAGCAATGTGATATAGGAACTTAAAATCATTTCATTCTAATTACCATTTCCATTGTAGCATTTGAATTTTAAGATGATTCACAGGGTTACTAACTCATAATTTTATCATAAGTCTCATAATTCATTTATATGCATGTCTGTGTATATATACAGACACACACACACACACTTTCTTGTAACATGATTCCAGCTTTAATCGTACAAATTTTCCCTTATGCAAAGTCGCATCACCAGCCATTACTCTCAGTGGAAGTTAAGCCAGTCGGCCCTCAGACAAGATAGCCAAAGTTCCCCTGCAGTCTCTATGAGGAAATGAGGCTACTCCTAGTAAGACTACTGCCAGCTACCTTTGTTTACAACAAGACAGAAGCCAGGCTGTCCTCAGGGAAGATGGCTGTTGCTCAGTAGTTAGGGGGATAGATAGCATGCTGTGAACAGATGGGGAATTGGGGGAAAGAGGCAGACTGAAGAGGTCAAGTGAAGGTGGAGACCAAGGGGTATATCAGGGGACAGGGGAAAAGACTGAGGGATTGCAGGGAATATGGAGGTTAGGAGAAAAGACTGATGGGAGCAGAGGCATGTGGGGTGGAGAGCAGAGATTGGGGACAAGAATATAGGGTGCAAAAAGGAGACTGGGAGGTGTAAATAAAGTTGTGGTCCAGGAGTTGGGACTTCAGAAGAATGTGCGGGGCAGAAGGAGACTAAACAGAATGGGAGAATTTAAGGACCAGGAGGGAAATCTCAAGAGTAGGTAGTTCCTGTGAAAATATGGGATGAATATAGGGGCAGATGTGAGAGAGGAGATTGGAAAGAGGAGAGAGGGATTGGCTGAGGTACACATCAGGGCTGGCCTTATCATGAGGCAAACTGAGGCGGCCGCCTCAGGTGCCAGACTGTGAGGGCGCACCACTAGGACCCAGAGTGTAGAAAATTGTGTCTGCTGCTGGTGCATATGTATTCTCTCTGCTCCAGATGCACAGAGATGGTGGAGTGCTGTGCTGGAGGAAGGAGGGCACAAGAGACATAACAGGCAGGAGAAAAGGTGAGAGGGAATAACAGAAAGCAGTAGGAGCTGCAGGGACAGAGAGGAGGAGGAGCCTCTTATGTACCTCTCTAGCACCCCCAGGAGCCTGGACTGATTAACACCAGCTTCTCAGGGAGCTTCCCATTTCCTGCTGCTTCCCTGAACTCACTTGAGGAGAATAGGCAGTCAATTGAAGTAGTAGGAGCTAGTTAGGTCCTTAAGACACTGATATCTTCCCTCACTCAGGCCCTGCTACCAGCCTGCTTATTTGTCCCCTTCAATTGAGTGTTGAGAGCCACTATAGCTGGCACAGAACAGCAGTCATGAGTGAAAGAAGAAAACGCCCCTCTGGGGCAGCATTCAGAAAAAGCAAGCAAGCAAAGGAAGCTTTTCTATCTAAGCAGGAAGGAGCTCTCCTGGGATACACAGACAAATGTTCACGGTGAGCCTTCCAGCCCCAGTGAGGATGAGAGTGGTGAGGAGATGCCTGATCTTCCAGTTAGAGTGCAGGTGACCTGGCAGCTACTGCAGCATCCATATCTCCATCTCAAATGGATGTAACTATGCACATTCCTGAAGAAAAGTGTAGATCAGAGAAGAGTGTGGTGGAGCACAAGAAACAGTTGCTGCTGAGTTTAGTTCCTTAAGTCTAGATGATACAGGACTGTGGACCCACTTGAGCAGTAGCCTGAGGGACTTCCTTGTACTGCATGGGCCACAGCAAGTGAAAAACTTCATGTTCCCCAAAGACAATGAAAATAGAAGTTTCCATCCAACACATTACTGGCATGAAATTCCCAATGGTGACGAAGTGGAAAGGCCATGGCTTATGTATTCAAAAATCCAGAATGCTTCATACTGTTTTTGTTGCACACTCTTCCAGTCTAATGTTCCAGCCACATAGGGTTCTACAGGAACAAAGGACTGGAAAAAAATGGCTAGAAATCTGGCATGCCATGAGAAGGCAGCAAATCACCAAAGAGCATTCCATTGGTGGAAAGAGCTTGAGATGAGACTAAGGTTGAAGGTCACCATAGATGATCAGCATCAAGAGAAGATTGCATCAGAGTCTCTTTACTGGCAAAATGTTCTGAAAAGGCTCATTGCCATTGTGAGAATGCTTGCTACCCAAAACCTAGCACTGCGTGGCACTTCAGATGAGCTCTATGTGCCAAACAATGGAAACTTCCTTAAAATTGTGGAGCTAATGGCTGAGTTTGATGCTGTACTCCAGGAGCACCTAGAAAGAGTCACCACCCAAGAAATGTACATACACCACTACCTTAGAAAAACAATTCAAAAGGAGATCATATAGTTACTGGCAACAAAAGTCAAACAGAAGATTGTGGCAGATCTGAAGTCAGCAAGATTACTCTGTTATTCTGGACTGCACACCTGACATCAGCCATCTGGAACAAATTACTTTAAAGGTGCGTTTTGTAACAACAACAGAACCTAGTGAAAATGTCCCTGCAATGGTGACTGTCAGAGAGCATTTTCTAGAATTTATTGACATTGATGATACTAGAGGAGCTGGTATGACAAATGTGCTTCTTAAAAAGCTGGAAGATACAGGAATTGCGATAGCTGACATGAAAGGTCAGGGCTACGATAATGGTGCCAACATGAGTGGAAAGAACAGAGGAGTGCAGACATGGATCTGAGAGTTAAACCCTCGAGCTTTTTTTGTCCCATGCAGTTCTCATTCATTGAACTTTGCAGTCAGTGATGCAGCATCAGCTTCTAGTGAGGCTACTGAATTTTTTAATGTAATTCAAAGCATCTATGTATTTTTCTCTGCATCAACTCATCGATGGCAAATTTTGAAGCAACATCTGGGAACATCCTCTCTGACACTGAAACCACTGAGTGCCACACGATGGGAAAGTCGAGTGGAGGTGATAAAGCCTATCAAACACCAAACTGGGAAGACAGATGATGCCATAGTTGCCATTATGGAGGATAATGCTATGACAGGAACTGTTCATGGGAGAACAGTGGCAGAGGGAAATAGAATCACCAGAAACATACATAACTTCAAATTTCTGTGTGGCTTAGTGTTGTGGCATGACATACTGTTTGAAATAAATGTTGTAAGCAAGAGTCTCAAAGGTGTTGACCTTGATATATCTGGAGCAATGGAACAACTGGACAAAGCAAAGTCCTACCAACAGTCTTACTGGTCAGATGAGGGATTTCAAAACATTCTGAAGAGTGCACAGAAGTTGGCAGAGGAACTTCACACTGAAGCTATTTTCCCACCCATTCAAGAATAAAAGAGTCACCGAAGAAGACGACATTTTGATTACGAGGCACGGGATAATCCCATAAGACACTCCAAACAACAATTCAAAATTGAATTCTGGTGCTAGATTGTGCAATACAGTCAATTGAAGAATGTTTCGTGCAGCTCAAGGAACACAGCAGTATATTTGGGATGTTGTAGGATATTCCAAAACTCCCCACTATACCTGAAGAAGACCTATACCAGCAATGTAGGGCACTAGAGACAGCGTTGACACATGATGACATGCGCAATATTGATGTGAGTGATTTAGGTGAACTGAAAGCCCTTTCAAGATACATTTCAGCAGGATCAACTCCAAAGGCTGTTCTGGAATATATGTGCACAAATAAGATGATCACCCTCTTTCCAAATGCTTTTGTTGCTCTGCGCATACTTCTAACACTTCCTGTAACAGTTGCTAGTGGAGAATGCAGCTTCTCCAAGCTGAAGTTAATAAAAACACATCTACGCTCCACAATGACACAGGAGAGGCTGGTTGGCCTTGCAACCATCTCAACAGAGCATGAACTGGCCCAGACTATGGACCTTCAGGAAGCAGTTCAAATCTCTGCAACCAAGAACGTATGGAAAGCACCACTTTGATTATACAAACAGATAAAACCAGTGTTTACTATGCAGGCAAGAAAAGTTAACTTTCAAATGCCTGAACAGCAAATGTAAGTATTACTTAAAATCTTCGAACAAGGCATTTTAAGTTGTTAGTTTTCCTTTATTGGGGTGAGTAGCAGAGCAGCACCATGAGAGGAGTAGAACAGGAAGAAGGCAGAATTGAGACCTTTCAAAGTTTTGGCCCAAGCGAGAGAGCATGGAGGCATCATTTGAGCTCCCCGCCTCGGGTGCCAAAATGTTGTGGACCGGCCCTGGTAGGGATGGAGATGGGGAAGGGACACAGACAGGATAGTGATAAGGAATGGGAATGGACAGGGATAAAATGGCAGTTTCTCCACCACAAAGGTAAAGAGAGGGTAAGTGGAACCCTCTTCCATCCAGCTGGATGCCCACGTTTTGCATGTGCATTTCAAGTCGAATTTTGAACCCAAGATGCTCAGATACATGTTGGTGCTGTCTGGAGTGGCTCACAACTGTGAGTGCCTACCTCACGGCAGACTGTCAGAAAACATGGCAGACACCCCAAACTGGTGGTATGTTCTATAATTAGATTTCGCCAAGACAGTGACAAATGTGAACTTCTGGATCACTATGCCAGTCTTATCATGGAGTCACAGGCAGTCCACTTAGGCTCTCCAGTCTATCTTGCCACCCAGGCCAGCTGGACATTCTGATAAAAGGTCACTAATACCAAAAATCATATTACATTTAGGTTGCTCCTCAGTCCCAAGAGACCAGTCACTTACCCCAGATCAGCTGGTACTCTGGATCTCACTCCAAAGACAATGCTGGTAGCCAATTCAACAGTAAACCAACAAAAGCTTTATTAGCTAAGAAAAGGAAGTGAAAGTTATTGAGGGGTTAAAGCAGGTAAAATATATGTGCAGGTGAGTCACAGTTTGTAATTCCAAATTGTGGCAGTGATTTAATAAACTGCCAGTTTCCCAAAAGCCTTTTCAGGGTACTCAGATTGTCTCTGGGGATCTGCACTTTGCATCTGGTACACTTCCCTATAAGAACCCAAATAGTCCAGAGATGCAGGATCTTTCCTTGAATCCACCCTTCTAGCTTCTTCTTGCAGAAAACAAGCTGACAGGGTCACTACCCATGTGGGCTTTCCATTTGATGACGGAGAATGAGGAATGCATTTAGAGTCTTTGACCTCCGATCATCACACACCTTGACCACTTGCTTTGAAATTAGCACTTTTCCATTAAAATTTTTCATTTGCATTCCACAAGGCTTCTTTCTCGTTTAATGGGTTATTTAGTTATGGGGCCATACACAATGTAAATGTTCATTACTACATTATAAATAAGGCTGAGAGGCCATCACGGAGGTCACAGACTTCGTGACTTTCTGGGACCTCCGTAACTTTCTGGGACCTCGTAGATGTCGGCAGTGTCGTCTTCAAACTCAGATTCCTTCTCATCATCAGCCTCTGTTGTGTCATCATCAAATATGGCATCTTCTGACCCATCGAGTGCATTGCTGATACAGCATTTCCTAAATGATTTTTCTATCATTTCCGAGGAAATGGACACCCACGCGTCCTTGATCCACTGGGCGACCAGACTGATTTCGGGCTTCATAAGATTCCCGCCTTTTGTCAACTTCGCCATGCCTGAGCACATCCATTCAGACCACATTGTGCATAGCCTGTCTTTAAAGGGTTTGTTCAGGCAGACATCAAGCGGTTGTAGAACTGAAGTTAAGCCTCCAGGTATTACAGCCAAAGTAGTTTTCATATTTTTGGCCACATTTTTCACCTCCAGATCCATTTATAAGCCGACCATCTTGTGTGCCCTGAACATGTCCCAAACGAGCACAGCAGGTTTCTTGAAAAGTGCTCCTGGTCTCTTATTCCACACTTTTTCCAGCCATTTAATAGTCCCACTTTCATCCATCCATCCATCCCTTTTCGTGTGCACGTACAATGACATGAGCAGGAAATTTCATGTTTTTAGGCCTGGTTTTTCTTTTAAAAATAACAACAGGAGGGAGCTTTGATCCATTTGTCAAACTCAAGAAAACCACCGTAAAATGGATCTTTTCATGGCCAGTGGTTTTAATTAAAACTGTTTTTTCACCAACACCTATTACTGTTCTGTTGCTCGGGAGATCAAATGTCATTGGTGTTTCATCCATATTTCCTATTTGTGACAGTTCAAATGCATATTCCTTTTGATATTTTATAATAAACCTTTGGAAAGATTCGTTTTTTTCTTCCAGATCTCTTGGCAGCTTTTGCACTATCTTTGTTTGCTGACGAAGACAGAGACCATGACGGTTCATGAAACAAGTACACCAACCCGCTGATGTGACAAACATTGACGGCTTTACTGACTTGTATTTGTCGTCTATCAACATTTGCAGAGTACGCAGACGAATTCCAGTTCTAGTGACAATGTACCCATTTTGTCGACATTTAACAACCCAATTACTGAGATCTTTCAGGAAACGAAGCGAACCTCGTTGGACATTTTTTCTTGCTTCTTGGCATATCTTTTAGTGTTGTTTTATTTTTCCATTCTCTTACTTGCTTCTCATTGATACAGAATTCACGAGCAGCGGTGCAATTATTGTTTGCTTCTGCATATTCAACAACTTTAAGTTTGAACGCTGTGTGATAAGCAGACGTTTTTCTTTTCACCGTTCATTTTAAATACTAGTATGAAAATAGATTATTATTATTGTAGTTATAGATTTTGTAGGACTTTATATAGGAATGTCACCTGCTTTATCACTGTCAAATTATTATTGTTCTTTGTTTATTTCAAAGAAGCCCTGTAGATTGGCATGTCTGTGGGAATAACAGGCTATTTCAATTTTATTAGAGATTCCACCGATTCTGCACATTATATTTTCATATTGGCTCAAGACTTATGAGGTCCATTGGTAGAAATGCATGATCAAATTACACAGTAGCAGACTGACACCAGTGCTATAGTACTATCATTCATTGTATTTTTCTAATTGGCTTGTAAGGCATAGCATTTTGTGAAATGCATGGGTCAAATGTCATGCAGATCTGCAGCACTGCTCTTTTAGTATTCCTTTCAAGCTAATCTAGTCCACTAAACAAAGCCTTTGCAACTTTAAAAGGCTGCAGTATTGACATCATTAAAGGGGTTGGCAAACTTTGGCTCCCGGCCTGTCAGGGTAAGCCGCTGGCGGGACGTTTTGTTTCCTTGGAGCGTCTGCAAGCATGGAGCCCCTCAGCTCCCTGTGGCCGCGGTTTGCCGTTCCCAGCCAATGGGAGCCACTTCCCGCAGCTCCCATTGGCTGGGAACAGTGAACCGCGGCCACAGGGAGCCAAGGAGCTCCATGCCTGCAGACGCTCCAAGTAAACAATGTATTAGATATTCAATTCAATGATTCCATAGAGTTTAAAATCATCAAATTTTGGTGTAGATCCATTTATAAGCTGACCCTCCTAGGCTACCATGTAACCAGCTCAAATGATCTAAAAGGCATTAGCCAGGTGTTAAGGGTCATTTTCAATTGACTTAATCTAACTCACCTGAGCTAACTCATTTGGGAAAACACGCCTTTTTTGCCTATGCAGACGGAGTCTAAGCGTGCCTTGTTTTGTATGGTGATTTAGAGCACAATCCTGAATTCCTGAGGAAAACTCCTATGCCTTGTCTTCACTAGGACACTTCAGACCTCTACCCACCAAAAGACGAAGTTCCACTTGTGCTACTACCATTTTTAAACTATACTGTAGTCAAGCTGAAGGCATTGTAAGGTCTGTGACAACTAACCCTGTTAGATAATTTGATGGTAAAAACGCCTATAACTTGTCTGCATTATAGATTCCACTAGTGATAGCACTGATGGAGCTACACCCTTTGTGAATTATGGGTTTGGAAATTTATTGTGTACACAAGTCATCAGTGAGGTGAGTCAATGGCAAGTTTGGGTGTGCAGGGACTGTAGGCCCTGGAAGTCTCATCTTAAATACTACAAGGTAAAATTGTATGGGCCTGTTTACAAAGCCAGAGTGGCATCAAGTGGCCTTCTTGTAAATGAGAATCAGGCTGTGTGTGTTTTCAAGCATTTCAGATGAGCCTAACTTGTTTCCTGCCAATAAATCCTCTAAATGCTGCAGGCATCCTCCATGATGCAGAAGAGTACCACGCAATGCAAACTATGTGGAAGGGAGAGTACCATATGGCTCCCCAAACTGGCGGGCAAACTACTACTGGAGATCACCTATATACTTAATCTAATGAATAGGGGCGGGAAGAAATTACCACATTTACAATTTGATGTTAAATCATTTAGAAGCATGCTTGGAAATTTTACCGTGATTCAATTTCTTCCTATCCAAAATGCGAGATACTTTGTTAATAGTTCTCAAAATGATCAGTTTCCATCTGAATTTTTATGGAGACACAAGGAAGCAAATCCACCCACTGAAGTTAGTTATGCTTTACACAGGTGTGGTGAATTTCACCATTTTGAGTTGAAAAACCTTTGTTTATCTGACAATAGGAAAAAAAGAGCACAAAGCGAAGTCCCTTTGCAATGCTTTAAAGAGTAAAGATGACTCTGAACTTACTGAACTTCTTAAGAACTAGCTAAAAAAGATATATCCATTAAAATAAAAGCAGCTGAGTGGGGCATGATCTGGGGAAGCATTCACTAGGCATGAAATTCACCCCGGGCAGAAACCCAAACAAAAGCTTACGCTCCACTTAATTACTCAAAACAGGCCAACATGTTCAAGTCAGCTTTCCTTTCTTATAAGCCACAGATATATTTGGACTCAGAGGCGCCGGCTTCTCTGTTCAGGGGGTGGAGGGGAAGACGCTCAACCCCTGCTCCACCACAGGCCCCGCCCCCACTCCACCCCTTTCCCCCAACCTTCCACCCTACCTCTTCCCGCCTCTGCTCTGCCCTGCCTCTTCCTGTCCCCAACCCTGTCCCCCCCACACGCCTCCTGAATGCTGCTGAACAGCTGATCATAGGCAGGCGGGAGGCGCTGGGGGGAGGAGAAGGCGCTTATTGGTGGGGACCCCCAGTGGACGGGAGGGCTGGGGTGGGCAGGGAGGAGTTGATCCGTGGGACTGCCTGTGAGTGCTGAGCATCCACTATTTTTTTTTCTGTGGGTGCTCCAGCCCCGGAGTGCCCACGGAGCAGAACCCTTTCTAAGATCAGGACCTAAATTAATGCAGCTGAATTGAAAACATACCCAAAAGTCAATGTCTATATGTTGGAATAGAATATCTGTGGTGATTAAATATGAAAATTTGCAGCACAAAAAGAACGAAGACTTTGTGCAATGGAAGGAATTTGGGATATTTTATTAAATCTATCTCATTCAGACAAATACTTGGCATAATAGTATCTTGTGGATTTAAAACAGTTTCTTTGCATGTACAGTACACAGTATTTAAACTGTTGCAATATGGTTTATTTTTACTAAACTGTTACTTTATTTTACTGTACTTTTCCTTCCTTTCTCCCTCCCTCCCAAACAAAAAACAAACAAAACAAAACCCTACCTATGTATATTTTGGTGGGATTTCAATGTTTTGTTATTCTGGTTTCCTAAAGTTTTTTTCTTTAATGATTTATATCATTTTGATATCATTTCATTGTTTTTTTCAGTATATTTGTGTCTTTTTGTATATCCATTATACATACAATAATAAGTTAGTGAAGGTTTAACCTACCTCTTATTTTTTATCTGTCTCTTACTTTTCATATCTTGACTGGATTTGTATGTTTGGTGTCTAATGATCAAGTTGCACTTCCTTTTTCAAGTTAAGAAATAAAATAAGTGATTGCATGTATTTAGTCTCCGATCCTGCAATTCTTTGCATGCATACAAACCACTCCATGGACAGACAGCCACAATGAAGTCAATGGCTTAGAGCCTTGTTTAATTTTTAATGAAAATAAAAATCCAGCAACTTTCTTTATCAGCTATCTTATTGAACAAGCTTTTTTTTAACAGAGTTAAACCAAGTCCACTGTCATAAAATTTGTCACTGGATTATACTTATGTAGCCTCATGAATATACAAGAAATATATTTAAAATGGCAAATATATATTATATAAACATTTTATGTTGGGGGTAAGTTCCAAAAAGGACAACCTAATGAAACATAGATGCATCCAAAATTCCTTGATTCAGACCAGGCATATTTTATACAGTGTGAAACAAAATTAATTTTTCACATGCATATATGGGTAGTAATAATTTAGCTACCTATATCACTAAAAAACACATTTAAAAAAATCCAGAGGGGACTGGAAATTTCTCAAGACACCATGGATGGCGTTTCTATTGCTTGACACTGTTCTGGCAACATTCCAGATTTCTCACCAAATTTAATAATGTAGCACTATTATATAATCACACCTATAACTTATGTAAGGTAAATTAGTGAAATAATTCTAGTGCTACTAATTAAAGCCACTACCATGCCTATAAATAATATAGAAAACCTCAAATCCCACCCCTGCAAAGAAAGAAAATACTATACATTAGAAATTTCAAAATGGATATAATTTGTGAATTATTATGAAAATGACATGTTTATATATTAACATCTAGTTGTAAAATAAAGCCATATTAATATAAAAAATATATAATGTAGCCCTGAAATAGTATTCAGTTTACAATAGCTTTACAAAAAGTAACAGGGAATCATGACACAGAATAAGAAAAACAAGAGTGATATTATTATATTTTTATTACAGTGTCTAGGGTGCTATTCAGAACTGTTTCTCTGACATGTTTACAACCTGAGAGGATGAAAGAAAGCTGTAAAACATACAGTTATTAAAAGGCTCCCATATATATGTATTTCTCTGTCTCTCAAATGCATTAAACACCATTAAGAAATCTCACTTCGTTATCCCGTAAAGAGCAATTCTGTAGTTTCCTGCTCTGTGAACTGACAAATAAATAATTGCTCCTGATTGTATTCTCAACAGCTACAGTAAGAACAGAATGATTGTGAAGGACTGCATTACCCCTTTATGGAAAAGGCTGGAGGCTACAGCTGGAGGAGCCTGGGTGCAATCAAAGTGGCCCTGCCATACCCTAGAGCTGGGTTATATGAAAGAGGAAGCTAAGCAAGGGTGGGGGGAAGGTAAGCTATTGTAGGTGGGGATTTTGTCAGGCTGCAGGAGACCAGCCTAATCAGACTCAGAGACTTAGGGTATGTCTACACTAGCCCCCAGATCGGCGGGCAGCGATCGATCAAGCGGGGATCAATGTATCGCGTCTAATCTCCTGTACTCCAGCGCCATGAGAGGCGCAGGTAGAGTCAACGGGGGAGCAGCAACAGTTGACTCACTGCGATGAAGACACCACGGTAAGTCAATCTAAGTACGTCAACTTCAGCTACGTTATTCACATAGCTGAAGTTGAGTAACTTAGATCGATCCCTCCCCCTAGTGTAGACCAGGGCTTGGTGTTAGAGATGTTAAGCTTAGGAGTTTTCAACCAGGTCCCTGAGGTAAGGACCTTATTATCTGTTTGTTATAACTGCTCATTTCTTGAAGCCTTATTAAAAGGGGACATGCTATTTTGTTACTGTATGTTGGCTTTTCTTGCCCAGGCTCTTCAAGTGAGTATTGCTGGGGCTCAACTGCAGCATTACATTGGGCTTGCAAGAGGGTGTGCAGGGACCTTTACAATGCTGTGTAAACATGCTGGTGACTCATCCTTAGGAAGAGCAAATAATAGTTCACACTTTTATGGAATGCCTTTCATCTCAAACTGCCCTGTCTCTCCCAACAAGTCACTTGACAAAGGCAGGTAAATATCAGTATGCCAATTTTATAGATTATAGAACCAGAAGAAACCCCTGTGATAATCTGATAGTCTGATGACCTGTATAAAACAGGCTATAGAACGTCCCTGAATTAATTTCTGTTGGAATTATATATATTATATATCTTTTTAAAACACAACCAATCTTGATTTGAAAATTAACAGGTATGGAGACTCCACCACAATCCTTGGTAAACTGTTCCAAGGATAAATTACTTTCACCATTAAAAATGGGTTTCAGAATAGCAGCCGTGTTAGTCTGTATGTGCAAAAAGAACAGGAGTACTTGTGGCACCTTAGAGACTAACAAATTTATTTGAACATAAGCTTTCGTGGGCTACAGCCCACTTCTTCAGATGCACAGAATGGAACATATAGTAAGGAGATATATATACACATATACAGAACACAAAAAGGTGGAAGTAGCCATATTAACTCTAAGAGGCTAATTAATGAAGATGAGCCATTATCAGTAGGAGGAAAAAAAACTTTTGTAGTGATAATCAAGATGGCCCATTTCAGACAGTTGACAAGAGGTGTGAGGATACTTAACATGGGGAAATAGATTCAATCTGTGTAATGATTCAGCCATTCCCAGTCTCTATTCAAGCCCTATCACTCACTAACAGACTTAAAGGTGGCAATTTTGCAATAGAAAAGCTTCAAAAATAGACTCCAACGAGAAACTGCTGAGCTTGAATGAATATGCAAACTAGATACCATTAACTTAGGCACTTTTTCTCTTTAAGAAAGGCACTCACTCTCCACCCCTGAGTCTTCAGAGCTCAGGCCGCAGCAGCTCCAAATCCTGAGCCAGGCTGTCCTCTCTCCCCTGCTCTGTGGAGATGGGGTAAAAGGGCAGGGGAAGGGGGACACCTTGACATCAGCCCCCCCTCCCCTCCCTGCACAGCCAGCAGGAGGGTCTCTGGAGCAGCTGCAGAAGCGACATGGCTGCAAAGCAGTGGGGGGAGGGCACCTGAACACACGCTGCCAGATGACTACGCGCGCTCTGCTAATCAACTTCACAGCACTTAAATCTCTCTTGGGCGGCCACCCAGCCATGCAGCTTACAGGGAACACAGCTGTGGACACAAGAACTGGATACAGTATTCCAGTGGCAGTCGCACCAGTGCCAAATACAGATAATATAACCTCCCTATTCAAAAATCCTGTTTACACCTTTAAGGGTCACTTTAGCGTTTTATGGCCACAACTTTGTGCTGGGAGCTCATATTCAACTGATTATCTACCAGAACCCCCAAGTTTTTCAGATACTGCTTGTTAGGATAGAGGCCCCGTCCTGTAAGTGTGGCTCCCATTCTTATTCCTAGATGGGTAGCTTTACATTTGGCAGTATTAAAGTGCATATTTTTTGCTTCTGCCCATCTTATCAAGCAATCCAGATCACACAAATCAGTGATCTGTCATTTTCATTATTTAGGATTCCCCAATCTTTGTGTCATCTGCAAACTTCATCAGTGATGATTTTTTTCTTCTTCAAGGTCACTGATTAAAAATGTTGAATACCACCTGGCCAAGAACCAATCCCTCCCCACCCAGAAACACACTTGCTCAGTGCTTCCCCATTTACAATTACGTTTTGAGACCTGTCAGCCAGTCTGAATCCACTCAATGTGTGCCATGTTTTTTATATTGTTCTAGTCCGGGGTTCTCAAACTTCATTGCACCGCGGCCCCCTTCTGACAACAAAAATTACTACATGACACCAGGAGGGGGGCCAAGCCTGAGCCCACCCGAGCCCCGTCCTCAGGTGTGGGGGGAGGACAAAGTCAAACCCAAGGGCTTCAGTCCTAGGTAGGGGACCTGTAAGCTGAGCCCCAATGCCCAGGGCTGAAGCCCTTGGCCTTCAGCTTCAGCCCCAGGTGGTGGGGCTCGGGCTTTGGCCTCAGGCCCCAGCAAGTCTAAGCCAGCCATGGCGACCCCATTAAAGTTTGAGAACCACTGTTGTCTATTTTAATCAAAATATCATGTGGTGCCAAGTTAAATGCCATGCAGAAGTCAATGGTAAAAATGGTTGATGTAATATACTTAATCAACCAAACTTTAAACTCATCAAGTTTGTTTGACAAGATTTGTTTTCCAAAAACCCATGTTGATTCATATTAATTATATTACCCTCTAATTCTTTATTAATCAAGTACCATATTAGCCATTCCATTATTTTGGCCATGATTAAAGTCAGGCTGACAAGCCTAAAATTACCCAGGTTAACCCATGTATCCTTTTTATATATTGGTACAACATTAGTTTTCTTCCAGTCTTCTGGAACTTCTCCAGTGTTCAAAGAGTTATTAAAAACATTAATGGTCCAGCTAGATCCTCAGCTAGTTCTTTTAAAACTCATAGGTGCAAGTTATCCAGATGTGCTGATTTTAAAATGTTTAACTTTAGTAGCCGCTGTTTAACATCCCCCTGAATTACTATTGGAATGAAAAGTATTTCATCATCTGATACGACTACATCATCTGTTATTTTCCCCAAATGCAGAACAGAAATATTTTTGAACATTTCTGCCTTTTCTGCCCTGTTAAGGACAGTTCTAGCATTCCCATTAGTAATGGATTGCTAGGATTATTTTTGTTCCTAATATTCTTAAAAAAACAACAACAAGCAAACCCAAAACACCTCCTCCTTAACAACATAAGAATGGCCATATTAGGTCAGACCAATAGTCCATCTAGTCCAGTATCCTGTCTTCTGACAGTGGCCAGTGCCAGATTCTTCAGGGGAATGAAAAGAATAGGGCAATTTCAAGTGATCTACCCCGTTGTTCACCTCCAGCTTCTGGCAGTTGGAGGTTTAGGGACACCCACATCATGAAGTTGTATCCCTGACCATTTTGGCTAATAGCCATTGATGGACCTGTCTTCCATGAACTTAGCTAATTCTTTTTTGAACCCAGTTATACTTTTGGCCTTCACAATATACCCTGGCAATGAGTTCCACAGGTTGATTGTGCATTGTGTGAAGAAGCACATCCTTTTGTTTGTTTTAAACGGGTTGCCTATTAATTTCACTGGGCAAACCCTGGTTCTTGTGTTATGTGAAGGGGTAAATAACATTTCCCTATTCACTTTCTCAATACCATTCATGATTTTACAGAACTCTGTGATATCCATGATTACTCCAAGATCCTTCTTGAGTGGTAAAAACCACATGGTCACTTCCCCAGCATACTGTGTTAATCTATGTGTCTGATAATTTTGTTCTTCACTATCATTTCAATCAATCTATCTAACACTGAAGATAGGCTTACCTGTCTGTGATTGCCAGCATTACCTCTGGAGCCTTTTTTAAAAACCTGTGTTACAGCAGCTACTCTCCAGTCATCTGGTACAGAGGCTGATTTAAGTGCTAGGCTACGTACCATACGTTCCTCATTTTTGTGTAGTTCCCCTTTTTTAAGTTAAATTCTACTGTAACGGGTTTCTTTGGTATTTTCCCCTCTACTAGGAAGTTACATTTAATTACATTATGGTTGCTATTACCAAGTGGTTCAATTATATCCACCTCTTGGACCAAATCCTGTACTCCACATAAGAAGAAATCAAGAGCTGCCTCTCCCCTTGTGGGTTCCAGGATAAGATACTCCAAGAAGCAGTCATTTAAGGTGTCCCTGCATCCCTCCTGAGGTGACACATACCTATCAATATAAGAGTAGCTGAAAATCCCCCCATTATTATTGCATTTTCTGCGTTTGCAGCCCCTCTAATCTCTCTGGATATTTCACAATCACGGTCACCATCCTGATCAGCTGTTTGGTAGTATTTTTCTACTGCTATACTCTTATTATTCAAGCATGGACTTTCTATCCATAGAGATTCTATTGTACAGTTTGGTGCATTTAAGATTTTTATCGTATTTGACATACTGCACCCCCAACAACACGATCTACGCTGTCATTTCCATATATTTTGTACCCTGATACTAGTGTCCCATGGATTTATCTTCGTTCCACCAAGTTTTTGCAATGCCTATTATATCAATGTCATTTAATGCCAGGAACTTTAGTTCACCCATCTTAGTATTTAGATTTCTAGCATTTATAGCTAAGTACATTTTATCAATATTCAGTTTCTGATCTTGATGAGTTGTATTTAAATGGGACTTTTATGTTTGACTCTTCCTCACAAGCTCCTACCTGTACTTTACCAACTTCTTTCCTATCTTTTTTACTGGGATATAGAGCTCCTCCTTTAATAAATTCATCCCTAAGGGATGCCTCAGCCTGAACTGTGGGCTCCTCCACACCTGTTGTCTTTCCCCCACCCATTAGTGTAAAAAATCCTTTTTAATTGTACATGCCAGCAGTCTGGCTCGATTTTGGTTTAGGTGGAGCCCATCCTTCCTGTACAGGCTCCTTAGGGTGACCAGACAGCAAGTGTGAAAAATCGCAACGGGGGTGGGGGGATAATAGGAGCCTATATAAGAAAAAGCCCCAAATATCAGGACTGTCCCTATAAAAATCGGGACATCTGGTCACCCTAAGTCTCCTCCTCTTCCAAAAGGTTCCCCAGTTATTGATAAACCTAAAATCCACCTCATGCACGCATTGCAACCCTGCAATTCTACCAGTCTTCCTGGCCCTGTGCATGGAACTGGAAGCATTTCAGAGAATGTTACCAGTGTTCAAGGATACCATGACATCATCTGGAAGGAGCACTGGGATTGTTTCCCTCTGCTCCTGCATGATGTTCTCCTTCCCTGAGACTTTCATCCTCCTCAGCAGCAGAGAGGCTCTGTCGGGTCCCTGAAAGTCTCCTCTATGTACCTCTACATCTCCCTTAGCTCCTCCAGTTCAGCCACTCTGGCCTCAAGAGCCCATACTGTGTCTCTGAGGCCATGACAGTCTTGCACTGCATGCATACATATACCAACTGTCCACGAGGCAGGTAAACATATGCACTGCATTCAGTCGCTATTCAATTGGATAGTCCCACCCCTCCCCCCGCTACTGGACTTCTTGTCCTCAACTCTGCTGGCCACAGATTTCTCCCTATGCCCCTTTGTACAATTCCTTGCTTCCCATATATATATTAATTATTATCAATTTCCCCTTTCTTTCATTTTTATATATATTAAATAGCTGCCTTCTCTTTCCCAGCTGGTTTGCCTCCTAATTATTTTCAGCTTTGTGAAATTGGCCCTTTTAAATGGTTGGGTATTAGTAGTTTGGACTTTATTCTCTTTGCACATTACAAATGTGATCAAGTCATGATTACTTATGCCTAAGCTATCATTATGTTATAGTTCTGGGATCAATTCCTCTTCAACTGTCCAGAGAAATCCTTCACGCTGGATGCAACACTTTTTTGAGTTAGGAAACTTTCATCCACAATATTTAGAAATTCCAAGGTTGTTTTAGTACTGGTGTAATGAGATCTCCAGCATATTTCACTCAGATTTAAGTCCCCTATGATCATGCAAGTTTTTTCCCTACATATTATAGATAGGTAATTAAGGAGCCAGTCATTCTGTTCACTAGTGTGATTTGGTGGTCTTGTTTGTTACATAGGCTGCTAGCATTGGTGTATAGGCAATTAAAGAAAGGGAAAAGGAAGCACAAAGATTAAATTCACCGCAGAGAAGAGGAGCTAAGCAAGGCGCTACACATTTAAGCCCCGTTGAAATGATGAATAGTGGTTTGCCTGGGTCCGCCACATTGTAGTGGAGTTCACCCATCCAGTGAGTTATGAAACTTGTTCAAATTCAGATATCAAGTCAATGGCAGTTAAGAACAAACTAGAAACCACGTACAGTTCCAGTCCTGCGCTCTAAACCATAACACCTCCTCTAAAAAAATAATTTAAATCTTTTTAATTCTATTCTGGTGACTTATTTAAATTAGACCAAGTGAAATTCAAAAACATTCTCTGAAAGCAAATAAACGTGTTTATTGCCTCTGGCAAGGATGTGCGTGAGAATACAGATCCAAATCATGCCAGCAACGGGGAAGAACAAAACTCCTTTAGGATTGTTTCAAATCACTTCAACAGCACCATTGTTTCAACAGAAATCTAGATTGTCCCGTACGTTTGATAAGCAGACAATGGTAAAAGTGCCAGATGCAGGGTTTGGTAAGGTCACAGGAACATTACATTTGCCACCGCCACGCAGGATCAGACACCTGCTCTGCCTAATTAGTCCAACAGGAGCTAATATAACAGGGATCAGCAACCTTTGGCATGCGGCCCGCCAGGGTAAGCACCCTGGCGGGCCGGGCCGGTTTGTTTACCTGCCACGTCCGCAGGTTCGGCCGATCGCGGCTCCCACTGGCTGCAGTTCACCACTCCAGGCCAATGGGGGCGGCAGGAAGCAGCGCGGGCCGAGGGATGTGCTGGCCGCCCTTCCCGCAGCCCCCATTTGGCCTGGAGCAGCAAACGGCGGCCAGTGGGAGCCGCGATTGGCCGAACCTGCAGATGCGGCAGGTAAACAAACTGGCCCGGACAGCTAGGGTGCTTTCCCTGGCGGGCTGCATGCCAAAGGTTGCCGATCCCTGTAATACAACATGATGCTTTACTATATAGATCATTGTCGTCGTTTCTTGTAGTGCCTGCAGTGTTTTAAGTGTTTTGCAGGTAAAAGAAGGTACAGATATGACACTGAAAATCTTACACTTGAATGGAACAACAAAACAAAGAAAAACTATAGAACCAACGTGTGCAATGTTACACGTTGGGATGGGCGTGGGGGAGAGAATCAGTTCTTTCCTAACTCCAGCTACCCTCAATCATGGGTTATGAATATACTTGTTAGCACATTCAACATTATTCAAGACCATTTTGTTAATGAATCATAGTTATCTTTCTAGACTTTTGAAAATCTAGTCCCACTTTTGGTCCCAATTACCATGACCAATGTTAGACTTTCTTTACCATCAGATATGTGCACTATCCTCAATGTATAAATTTGTGGCAATACTGTATCTTGTTTAATTCTAACTGTGGTCTACAGCTCAAGGGGTGAAGATTTGATATGCAGTTGCATGATGAAAATTAGAACTAATTTAGACCAGGACACATTTTACTAACGTAAATTTAACTGTAAGATAATTTTCTCATAACTTTCACACAAACCCAAATCCTCTTCCTTCTGCGCACACTCTCCCTTATCCCAGTACCCAGAATCTACGTACTTTTGCCTCATCTCCCCCACAGTTGAAGAGTGCCCTTTGTCCATAATGGGTAGCCAAAAGAAATCTTACCTCTGCAATAACGAAAAATCTGTTTTAAAAGAATTGGGAGAAGGGATCCTTCAAACGTACATAAAATGAATCTGTGATTCTGCAGCATGGCTTTCAATTATTCATACTATGAACAAACCATATCGCAAAATTTTCAGGCACTTATTAAGATAAAAGTATCAAAATGACAACTATTCATAACAAATGGCCAATCTCCACTTCCTACTGTGCATTCAAACACTATTTCCAATTTAACAGAGCTTTTCCAATTATATTTAACTCTGAAAGTCTAAACTGGGTGGAGGAGGGCAGATACCAAGTCAAGAAATTTTACACATCGTATTCTATTTGCTCTTAAAGGTATCCCATCTGAACCATCTTCTTCACCATTTCACTGCAGGTAACTTAGTGAGGCCTAATTAAGTTTGTGGGATTGAAAAGGAGGGAAAATGTTGTTGTAGCTATAAAGTAGTTTTCACGAGGAATAAGAAGGCATATTTACTTTGAATGGCATCTACCTTTACATGCCAAGAAGAGAAATTAAAGCGGAGGTGGTTATTCGCAGCAGCAGTGGTAAGCATAACTGGTATATTGTCAAAATGCACCTTCAATATTGCTCCATGAACTAGGTAAACCTTCCATTGCCACAAGTTAAAAATTCAAGGACAGGAAAGACTAAGAATTCACATCTAAGGAAATATTTGGGACTGGACATCCAAATTCTACCACTATACTTGTTGGTAGGCAAAACAGAAAAATACAGATTATATAAATGGATATATTATGGTGAACTGTCTGAAAGATCATGCAGTAGATATCCATCCTCTAACCAAATGACACAACGAATAAACATTAATTTTGATGGCAACTGACCACTACTCTGGGGCTTCATAGTCCATGAATTTCCCCAAAAGCACAGCTTTTTATAAGCAGGGAAAGAGCTGGAAATCTACTGCAAGGATAGAGTACAAATGTATAAACAGAGAGTAGGAATGTTTTGGCTATTTAGTTTTTGCTTCAAATTCCTTTTAGCTATCGAATAGTATCATCTGATGCAAAATCATATTAAGTGCAGATACTAATAACTGGGTTAGAGGAAGCATTATGGCCAGCTATAGTCAGTTGCCTAATTTCTCCAGGTCGCTGACTGATGCTGAGACTCTTGTGCCGATTGAGAAGGAATGCCTCATGACAGTCTGGGCATGCAAAAAATGTCCAAATTTCTTGTTCAGATTAGATTCCTAACCTCACTTCTGACTGACTACAAACCTCTCATACCCCCTCATAAACAGCAAGTGCTTGCACTGTGAGCCAGTGAGATGTCAAAGACTCATTCTATCCTCGTTGAGGTACAATCTGCAGTGAGAACACATGCTTGCCAAGATTCTGTTGCCGATATTTTGTCTAGACATTTTCTGAATGTGACTGATGTGGGGACGTTGCAAATAGTTGAGGAAATTGAAACTTACAAAATAGCTCTGCAAGCCTTAAAGCCATCATACAATATAGTGCAAGTGTGCCTGAAAACATCCAAACTTTCCTCCTGGAGAAGAGTAGCCCCACTGGCTCTGATGGCATCTTATTTCCTGAAGTCAGGGCAGTTAACCCAGCAGAAATGAAGAAATGTATCCTTATATGAGACACCATTAGGCCCCTTGGACATTACTAAACGTCATCAACAAGTAAAGATCTGTCTGGTGGCTAGGAATTGGGAGACAAATCCAAGTGATTCAATTTCTTGACCAAACCAACAATCAGGGACACATACCCTATTTAAGAAACCATTAATATTTCTCTGCTGTCAGGCTTGGAAAGTGGGCCATAGAGGGTGATCCTTATGAGCTAAGGCACAGAAGTACATGGCTGCAGTTGACTACTTTACTAGATATTTAAAAACCACACATTTACCTGATGCTCTTTGATCATGTCATGTATAGATGAAAGAATGCGTCTGCATGGTGGGAAAGTCCACTTGTTACAGTGGGCCATGATTTGTTGGGGAATAATTGTTATTTACTGACAAGCAATACTTTTGCTACATAAAAATAGCCTTCATCCTCCTAAGGATGGTGCTGTGGTTAGGGCACTAGCTTAAGACTTGGAAGACGTGGGTTTAATTCCTTATTCTGCCATAGACTTCCTGTGTGACCTTAGGTAAGGCACTTAACCTCTCTATGCCTCTATTTCCCATCTGTATAATGGGGATAATAATACTCTAACTCTCAGAGGTGTTGTGAGGATGAATACATTAAAGACTATGAAGTGCTTTGATATTCACTGATGAAAAGCTGTAAGAGGTAGGTATTATTTGTTGTTGTTGTTGTTGTTTTTATTAGGCCAAGGATTAGATAATAATGGTAAGGCCAAGAGAGCCAGGAAAAGGGTGAAGCAAACCCAAAAACAAGACTGTCAGTTTTTAGCTTTAGTCAGTTACGGTCTGATCCAACTGCTATTAATGTAAATGGGAAAGACTCCTGTTTGACTTCAGTGGGCGTTGGATTAGGCCCTTATTAATCCATGTCACTGAGTGTAGCCCAGCATCCCAAAGGGAAAAATCTAAAACAAGTCAAATAGGATAACAGAAGAGCAAAATATGCATATAAATTGCACTTTGACAAAAGGAATGCTGTTAAGACATTTCCTGAGTTATATCGTGGTGTCTTGAGGGCAAACTCGGATAGTGATATAGGTTAGATAACATACATGCCAAACTTCTAGGTTTTACACAGCTATGACCAAGGTAAGTAAATTCTGGAAGAACAGAACATGTTTGCAGCTCATCCTAGATTCAAGAAATAGCTTTCTACAACTTATCACTCTAGAATCAGTGTTACCCAGAGACTTAGATTGTAAGCTCTTTAGAGAGGATCCTTCTGTGTTTGTACTCACCCTAGCACAATAGGGTCCGGTCCATGATTAGACCTTCTAGACACTACAGTAATACAACTAAATAATAATAAATAAGGACAATTCTGCTTCTGCTCTAGAGGAATTATAGACAGAACCAGCAATGCAGCCAGACTTGCCACATTGAGATCATTAGATAGCATCATCAATAACTGATTCCTTTTTAAACACTGTGATCAAAACTTACAGAGAATACCTGAATATTGGAAAAACTCTTATATCAATGCCAGATGGGGCAAAATAATATCCACTGTACTTCTCACTTTGTTTAATACTGTATGAAGTTAATTGCAAATGATTTAAGAAATAGCATTGCCAACATCTCAAAGTTTAAAAGAAGTGTGTGTGAGAGACATATAATTCAAATATCCTGGTTTAAATTCTATTGAGAATTCCTGATCTTATAAGTGTAAACTATTTTTTCAACAATACCATACTACAACAGCTTGAAAGTTCAGAAAGTGGGAAAGAATAAAATTTAAAATTAAATAAGCTCTAGCTTAATTTTAAAATATTAAAATTTTAAACAATATAAGCTTGTTAACTCTTTAATAGGAAAACGCCCAAAACAAAAACAGGTCTGCATTTGTAAAGTACAATGAAAAATTAACATATGTAAAAATAGATCTTATTAGACATAGACAACTGTTTGGGCCGAGCCCACACCTGCCTAATGTCAAAACTAAGAATAAGTTTAGCCACCTCATGCACTGCAAACACCTGTAACTAGCACTTGGCCTTAAACACAAAAAATCTCTTCTTTAAATAGAAAAATGGAATAATTGCTCCTACCTGACCAGAAAAATCTAGTTTAATTCAGATTAATCTTAGTGTAACAGTGTCACAAAATCTTGCATCTGGCACCTGGACCCCAGCAAATCACATAGGTGTTAGGGTCTAAACCAAAAAATTCTACCATCTAAAAGACAGCACGCGTTATCAGCAGCTAGTGCAGTAGAAGTAGTTACACTTGTGCTCTATTTAGTTGGGAGAATTTGATTTGGAGCCCAAAAATTAATGGCATTGTGCTTGTACAGGTTTCTGCTGTGCTCTTGCATCAACTTTTATGGTAGCCTGGTAATGGTATAGTGTCTTGTCTAATTCTATCATCTAATGTGTGGATTCAGCAGGGAAATTATGGGTCCAGGTGCTGCATATGAGGTTTGCCATTGTATTGCACCTGGCTACATCAGGATCTGTTTTTTCTCCCTGCTGGACTAGGTGCATCAACATCTGTCTGCTTAGATAGTATGATTATGGAGTTCAGGGATACAATTTTTGGAGTCAACATGCTTGAAGTGCTGGATATGGGTTTTCCCAGTGGTCTTATGGCATGATAGTAAGATCTGGATCTTTGCACTGAACTGCAAGGAGAAACAGTTCTTAGGTCTAATCCGACAGGTGCACTGCTGGGTTTGGAGGCAAAAACTGGCTGAATCTGGTTGCCAAATGTGTGGTTTGTGGCACTTTTACCTCACCTGTGTTAGGCTCAAGATTATTCTGGTAGGCCAGGCGTGGCAAGCCATGTTCCTATTTTGATAGTATGTTTTGTGGTTTTGGGGCCAGCATTATATTCTCCTCTATTTGCTTTAGGAAAAGTATGTTTAACATTTCTGTTGACACAAACATGGCTGCTGTGGCCCGTTTCAATAAAAACAATAAACAGGCCACAGGAGTTTGTTTGTTTTTTAAAAATCCATCCAGTATTGCTGGTGCTTTATTGCTTGACTAGCTCTTTTCAGTGTTACCCATTTAACGAGTCACAAAAGGACAAGTTCTTTTTTTCCCACCCACAAGGTCGCCTAATTATGATGCTCTCATGGGCAAGTGGGACTAGGGAGACCCATACACAAGGGCGCTAGAACATTACAGCCTGGCCAGTGACTCTCCTGCCAGAGCTCCCGGAGGCACATTCACGCCACTTACCAAGTGCACACACAGGAGGGAGCAGCTTAGCCTGGGACGCACCCGCAGGCTAGGGGGCGAAGGTGAGGGCAACTTACCAGGTCTATGAATGTCAGAAATTTCCAGCTCCCTCCATAGGTCTGATGCGCTGGCATGTCAATGGCGTTGTAAGCGCACAGGATGGAGAAGTAGGAGAGGAGGATGGCGACTCTCAGCACCTGGCAGGGCACGAGCGCCATGTCGCCACTTTGCAAGCGGGGCCTGCAAACTGCAAGACAGCGGGGGCGCGCTTCCCGCGCGGGGCTGGCGCGGTAGCGCGCGGCGTTCTGCCCGGGGAGGAAGCGCAAGCGCGAGCGCGCGCGCGGGTGTCCCCTCGTTCTGTACGCGGGGGACGCGCCCGGCCCCGGGGAGAGCGGGCTCAGCCGGAGCTCGTCAGGCAACAGGGTGCTTCCTGGAGCAAAGGTGGGCGGGGAGAGGAGGAGATATTGGAGGAGGGGTTACCATGGCAATCTACTAAACCTGCCCTGAGCTGCTGCTGCTTCAGCGGAGAGACCCCTGGAGCAGGTGACCCCTTCGCCTCTGGGGCTGTGTGAGTGTGGCTTGTTGTATGTTCTTCTTGCCAGCGCTGCAAAAAGCGACCTGAAGAAATAAACATGGGCAGGGTCGTTGTCCTCTAAAGCCTTGCATTTTCACCCACGCTGCCACTGCACTTACGTGACCCCGGCTGACTACAGAGTCTGAGCGCCTGTTCACAAACGCTGGCGTACACCCATGCATACACCTGAGCACCGGCTTCCATGAAATAGAGAAACTATGCTAGCATGTATGCACATATCTTCACACTCGTGCATGCACAAGCTTGTGTGTACATATACACACACACACACGTGCACACACGCTCAAAGATACACAAGTGAACAAATGAATACACATTTTGATATGACAAATATGCTCACACACAGCTTGCTCTCACATCCACACATAAAGAAGAGTGGATGAGTGTTTGTGAATATGAGATGATGTACCCCTGTGTCCATGTAAAATAAATAATCATATTTTTAAATGCATGGTTGCATGCACTGCTTTTGGTTTTACGGAATGGTGATTATGAACCTCTTAGAAACTTAGATTTATTTTTCTTGTCTACAGATAAAATTTTAAAATATTAAATCATAATAAAATGGTGTTTTGCATATCTGCTTTTAGGACAACTGTAGTTCCATGCAGGCAATGTTGCCTGAATGTTTTAAAGATTGCTTAGTTTGTTTTAGTCTAGGAGATTAGAGCACAATAGATGTATATATGTGATTCAATGGTGTAAAGAACCAATTACACCAGTTTTGTTTTTAAACTTAAGTCATTGTTTTATTAAACTTTTACACCAGTTTTGTTTTTAAACTTAAGTCATTGTTTTATTAAATATTTGGATCTCCTTCAGCGAGAAAAATATAAATTGCATACATTCCCAGTTTGCCTTCCAGTAAGTGCTGTGGGATATCAGTTGCATCAGACTGTGGGCAGCAGATATTTTTTTAAGAGGTCAGATGACTAAGTTTTAGCCAACCAAATATGGGGTCAATTTATGAAAAGACAACATAGGCATTTCCTGTGGTCCATTTAAAACAGGTGTCCACTCCAAATAGTCTGTGAGTCACAGGGTACTTCTGTAGTGGGGGGCTTGAGGGAAAGGAGTGGGTAAATAATATTTTGTTCATAGTCCTGTTGCAGAGAATTGGAGTTGAACAGATGGACAAAAGATTAAACCTGCTAAAAATATAAGTGTGCTCTAAGTGCCTGATTGTGCCACTGAAGTCAATACTCTTCAGCTATCCTTCGATGCAAGGATGATGTCTGCCAAGGGGGTTCATTGGTGGGTTTTTAAGTGGCAGAGGAGCCCAATTCGTGCTCTGCAGATTGTCCCACAGAAGTGAGAGGTGTAATCTTGGAGGAGACATAGTTGTTGGCTGGACTGTTGTGCCCTTTCTCTCCTCTGTTGTTTCTCTGTCTCATGAGCATGTCCGTTCTCCTCAAAGTGAGCTGTGGCTTGGTGTATGGTGTGGCGCCACTGTGTTCTGTTCCACGCCGAGTCCTCCCAGTTTGTTGGGTTGATGCCTCCCTTTTTAAGGTGTACTTTCCGTATGTCTTTGAAGCACTTAATACTAGCTTTACCATTGACTTCAATGATTGCAGGATCAAGCCCTAAATATCCCTTATGTAAATGTAATGCAGCATTGTATAACAGTCCCACACTTGTACTATATAGTAAGTAAGCTGTAGCTTTTAGGACCATTGCTGTATAGCAAGTAATCCTCTTTTTTTTTTTTTTTTTTAAAGAGACCTCCAGATCCTAAATGTTTACTACCAGTAAGTAGACTTTTCACCTACGCTTCTATAAACCAAATTCTTGAAGGAAAGAAGTGCTAAAAGCGTGCTCGCTGTAAGCTCCTCAGAGCAGGGGTTCTGTCTCCATCTGTGTATTTTATTGCACCAAGCATTGTATCTGTACTTTAAAAAAATAATTAATAGTGTTTTTATTATATATGATAATAATGAGATCTAAACAAAATGGCCTTGTATGGATTGATTTATTTTAACACTGTCACAGGGTAAGCTAGACTTTTAAGGGATTTGAGACCCAGCTCTGACCTGTGCCTTGGTTTCCCCATCCCCACTCACATGCTTTGAGAAGGGTCAGGTTACTGCAGGCTAACAAGGAGGCTGCTATAAAAGAGGCATCTTTCCCTCTCTACAGGAAAGACTAGGGTTGAGACAATATCTGGGCCATGCTGGTCCAGAGAGGAGGTCTGGAATGACCTGGGAAAGAGATGGATGTTCAGGAGGAAAAGGCCTGTCAAGAGGCAGGACATAAAAAGACCCTGGGATAGGAGAATTAAGAGAATGACAATGCCTGCGGTAATAATGTGAGTTGAAGGTCTAGTATTGGTAACAGTCTTTGCTTAGGGACCACAGGAATTTCTGGAGGGGGTAGGAGAAAACCCCTTTCAACTCTTGTGTCAGCAATGGGGAGTCCAGTCCAGGGCAGACCCTAACTAAGAAAGGACTAGAGGCTGAGCTGAAGGTGGGCAGGCAGGGGTGGACAAAAAAGAGACTACTGAGGCTGGGGGAGGGCTGAAGAGGTTTTAGTATTTGGACTTCTCCGTCACCCTGAATGGTCAGGCCTCTAAATGAGTTTGAGTGGAAGAGTAAATATCAAATGAGTCTGCCAGCCCAGGAGGACTATTATTGAGGGAGGAAAACAGGCAGCAGCTGTGTCTGGGCAGGGTGAGATAAACTACTACTACTACAGACACCATATGTACAGACCTCCCTTTACAATCAATACTTGAACAAACAATAAGGACTTAGTGCTCTTTCCAGTTATACTAGTGGAAGGAAGCAGAGAATTGGTGTAGGGTTGGACATGGGTGGCCAACCTGAGTCTGAGAAGGAGCCAGAATTTACCAATGTACGTTGCCAAAGAGCCACAGTAATACATCAGCAGCCCCACATCAGCTCTGCCCCCGCCCACACTCTCAGCACCTCCTGCTCACCAGCAGCCCCTCCCCCTCCCTCCAGATCAGCTGTTTCATGGTGTGGAGAGGGAGGAGCGAGGGCATAACAGGCTCAAGGGAGGGAGCGGGAAGGGCCTGTGGCAGAGCCAGGGGTTAAGCAGTGAGCCCCCCCCCCCCCCCGGCACATTGGAAAGTTGGCGTCTGTAGCTCCAGCCCCAGAGTTGGTGCCTATACAATGAGCCGCATATTAACTTCTGAAGAGCGGCATGTGGGTCTGGAGCCCCAGGTTGGCCACCCCTGGGTTAGAAGAAGCAATAGCTCTGTGACATGCTCCCTGCCCTTACAACAACCAGCGGAGGCTTCTTCATCATGCATCCTTGGTATTTGAGCTTTGCGGTGTGGGAAGGGATCATCGGGGACCTGCCACTCTCTGTGACATGCTCTGTGGGGTCCTGGTAGATATTCTAGAGAATTAATGCAGCTTTAAGATCTCTGCCTGTACACTCCTTGAGAAGGGAGTTTGGCTCAGGTATGGACAGGGAAACCAATAGAAGCATGGCTTCAGCAAGTGCCATGCTGCGCTGGAAGTACAATAGAGGGGATTGATTTCATGCACAGAGGTCCTGGGATAGCAAGATTTACATACAGATTCTTGAGCTGTACAGGGTTTAGATCTCCTATCCCCTGCTTTCTTCATCGGCCCTCAAGCCCCTCCCCAATTAGCATGCAGCAAAACCTTTGAGAGTCTGACTTCCAAGTGTTTTCTATGGACTTTTCTCTTTTCAATCCAATAAAGATGAGTATTTTACTGGTTTCCCCTTTATCTTGCTGTATACCTGTAACTTACCAATGGTTAAAACACCTAAAATGTAAGTACCTTCTAACCAATGTGAAAATCATGAAAAGATACATATATACATGTAAAGTGTGATACATGGGGCTGGCCCTAGAATTTTGAGGGCCTGGTATATAATGTATTGTGCAGGGTCTCAACTGGATTCCCATGATTCACATACAGTGGCTCATCTGTATGTGGGAGAATTTGGCAGTTTGTTGGGTCATGTTTGTCATTCAGGGGATAGGGAAGGGATTTAGAAACTGGGGGAGGAGAGTCAGAAGGGTTGCTATTTCTGGCATGGGAGGAGGTTGATAGGTTCCATCTATTAGAAGAGTTGTCAAAAAGCTTGTCAACAACAGTAGGGAATGGTTGAGTGGGCCACTGATTATATGATATCCTGGATGATGCTAGGAAGGGGTGCTGCTACAGTGGGTCCTCCATGTTAAACGTGCAAGGCCCTCTGAGGCGGCGCACACAGCAATAATAATGTGAGCATGCAGTTTTACTATTTTGACAGTATCAAATGTAACTTCTTAGTCTCCCTGTTTTAATCTGTCTTTAGATGGCTTTAATAGAAGCACATTCTTGGTGGTGATTTTCTTTATAGGAGCATCCAGTGAATTTCTGGGCAATATTAGGAGTGGTGAAGGTAAAATACCCTCTTAAGTAGAATTTGGTGGTAGATGGTATTTGCATGCTGACTTGAGATTTGGGCAAGGGAGTTCCTTTTCTTTCTTTCTTTCTTTCTTTCTTTCTTTCTTTCTCTTTTTTTTTTTTTAAATTGTATTAGGGAACGGTGAGTCTAAATGGAAATGTATTATCTACAGGGTACTCTGCTACAAACAGTTGGCCTCCCTCAGTGGGTAGTACACAAACTGTTTGAATTCATAGGAAATTTATCAGAATTGTCTCATCACAATGTGTTCATGCTGATGCTCCTGATGATATTGCCATTTCTAGTGCCTGAGGCTGAGTGCATGTAATCTGCCAAAGCAAACTCTCTTGGAAAATGGCATACACTACACTTCAGTTCGACATGAGTGGAGGTGGGGAAAGGAGGATTTTCTTACAATGGACACAAAAAGGTGGTTGTTGGCCATATTAAAAGTGAAAAAGGCACTCAGAAAAAGCCTGCTTGTACCTGCTATAGTGAAGACAATTTTTAAAACTATTACATGTCAAATATACTTTATCTAATGACAAAATCCTGCTGTCTTTACTTGAGTAAGGGTAATGGGACTTTTTGCCTGATTAAAAAGTGCAGGATTTGTCCCAATGTCATCAGCAAAGCTGCTCACCTCATTCACCTAAATGAAACTTGACTTCAAAGTCTACTGTAATTGGGACCATTTAGATGCTAATATTAAGCATTAGATTGAATATAAAGAAGTTATCTTTCTCTTTACTTTTCTTAAAAGAAAACAAGAAAATGCACCCTGTAACGCTGTAAATGATTGCCCAAAGTGGGCGGCGGGGAGAGGGAGAAGGATGGCTATGCTGCTGCTATATGAAAGTTTAGTGTGTTTAATTTTTCTCTTCAGTATCTAAACACTTGGTTCACGTGATGCTGTTTACATATGCAATGACTGAGCATGTTACTGGTAATGTAATTAATGGATTTAAGTCACTGTCACTGTCACTGTCACTATCTGTCCCAAGAGCACAGATGTCAATCAAATATATTTTGCATTGGTACTGCACAATATAAATACACAGTAGCAATGGAGAAGGGATTAGAGGCAGAGACAACTCCTGTACTATTCAAAGAAAAGCCAAAATGGAAAAATATACAATAACAACATTTCCAGCGCTCAGGTTTCTGGTTAAGTTGGTTACATTTTCAAAATGTCTTTAAAAAAAAAAAAAGGCAACTGAAAACTAATAGCAGATTGCTGCTCACCCTCTGCCAGCTCCTGCTCTCTCAATAAGAGTGGCTGCCAAGCCACATCTCTTGCTTGTACCACCTGCCAGATAAAGGCAGCAGCAACAAGGGTCACTCCATCATCAGCTGGAAGCTGTTCTGTCTGCCTAGGTTTGTATATAGTGCTCATGACCGTGCATCTGTTACTCAACTCGCTGCTACTGTTGTGGCTGTTGCTTGTATCCCTTTCCTCCCTAACTGGTCCTGCTGTCTGATGTTTTTCTGTGCCAAGGCTCCCTGTCAATACTCTTTTGACACTGTGCCATGTGAGGAGATGGTTCTATAGGCTATTTGTCCCTGTTACTGATGCTTCTCACTTCCTCTGATGCAGTATCTGGCCACACTTTGATCCATGTTCTGGGGGGCTAAAACATGTAAGAGCAAGAGACCTTTATGTTCCTTGAGTACCTCCCTTCTACTGCTTTCTACTGTTTCCTTCTTGCTGCTGCCTATACTGAATGATTAGGTCACTAGCTTCTTGACTCACTTATACTCTCCCCGCCTAACACTCTCATTCCTATACACACAAAGCCAGTCTACATAAGGGAGATGGGTGAGCACTTTGGTGTGAATATGCTCCTTTACTTGCCTGCCATCTATCTATAGTCACACAACTGAAAGCATCTCTTGAAACACTCTTGCAAACAAAAGCCATTCACACCATGTTCACAGAAAAGTGAAAAAGGAAACACATTCACACTGTGGGAGGAGGGATAGCTCAGTGGTTTGAGTATTGGCCTGCTTAAACCCAGGGTTGTGAGTTCAATCCTTGAAGGGGCCATTTAGGGATGTGGGACAAAAATCTGTCTGGGGATTGGGCCTACTTTGAGCAGGGGTTGGACTAGATGACCTCCTGAGGTCCCTTCCAGCCCTGATATTCTATGATTGAATTTTTTAATTGCAAGTTGGATTTAGCAAATATGTTCGTGAATAACTTTCTCCACTATTTGCTCAACTCTCTATATGCATGTGGTCTGATGATCAATTAATTGAACCTGATAGCAGTCCTGGAGTGGAACACTCTGTTCTTTCTCCTCGTCATGTAGCCTGCTAGGAATGACATGTGATTGTTAAGAATTTGTAAGTATGGTGGTGAATGGTATACCTGGAGACGAGAAGCAAGGGAAAGTCAGAAGACTATGTCTAGGCTGATCTTCAGGTGAAAGCCAGCTATGCTAAAATTTTATATTCAGTTTCCCAGATAATTCCACCACAAATAAAGATGAATAAATTAACTTTTAATTAGTAATTAACTCATCTACATATCTTTTTTAAAGAAATCCTCCCACCCTACTGGTTTATACTGAGGTCTATAACTTTCTCCTGGTTCCTGCATTATGAGCCTCACAGCTTGCTGGGCTGGGATAAAAGTAAAAATAAGTCCATAGTGTGAGACATTTACATAGCAATAATTTCTGTACATAACAAATGAAACATGAATAGTTCCTGCTTCCCCGGCAGTGTGTCTATTGCATAGTTTCTCTGGGTTGCAGAACAGGTTTCAGAAGGATAAAAATTGGTCCAGTAAAAGACTAATGAGTGACAGCGAAGAAAGGCTATTGATTAGTGCATTGAGCAAATGATTGGCAGACATGAGCGCCTGAGTTCACATGTCAACGCTACTTGCTCACTGCATGGACTTGGGGCAAATCACTTTGTCTTAGTTTCGCCTTCTGTAAAAGGAACATAATCATACTTATCTCATAGGTTTATTTTGAGAATTACCTAATCTATCTAGGTAGTAGGTAACATTATTACAGGTGTTAAGGAAATGCTGCTTAACTAACACTGGTCTACAATTTTTGAGAAGTTGTCTGCTTCAGAGATAAAATGTGCTATTTATTCTGTATTTTGATGTGCTGAATTCAAATATGACAGTTAAAACAACTGATTGGCTACTGATGCCACAGGACCCTCTGTTGCTTTTTACAGATTCAGACTAACACGGCTACCCCTCTGATACTTGATTGGCTACCGTTTCTAAGATATTTAAGTTTTTACGTTTTATGTCTCTGTATATTGTGTAGATAGAGTTTTAATCATAAATTGTAAACCTAGGTCTTTTCATGTGTTTATGGTTGCTTTACGTGATATTTCACCTGTCCTGTTCATGTAACACTTTAAAAATCAGCAAAAGGGTTATATAAATAAAATTTATTATGAAACAAAAGGCAAAAAACTATTATGTACATAGTTTAGTCCTATTCAGTGTCTACTCGGCGCTTCTTGGCTTGTCTCTTGTATTCATTAAATGGAGCATCTCTTGTCACTGTCCAGCAATAGTCTGCAAGCATTGATGGGCTCCATTTACCCTGATAGCGTTTCTCCATTGTTGCAATGTCCTGGTGAAATCGCTCGCCATGCTCGTCGCTCACTGCTCCGCAGTTCGGTGGAAAAAAATCTAGATGAGAATGCAAAAAATGTATCTTTAGTGACATGTTGCAACCAAGGCTTTTGTATGCCTTGAGGAGGTTTTCCACCAACAACCTGTAGTTGTCTGCCTTGTTGTTTCCGAGAAAATTTATTGCCACTAACTGGAAGGCTTTCCATGCCTTCTTTTCCTTGCCATGCAGTGCATGGTCAAATGCATCGTCTCGAAGAAGTTCACAAATCTGAGGACCAACAAAAACACCTTCCTTTATCTTAGCTTCACTTAACCTTGGAAATTTTCCACAGAGGTATTTGAAAGCTGCTTTTTGTTTTGTCAATGGCCTTGACAAAGTTCTTCATCAGACCCAGCTTGATGTGTAAGGGTGGTAACAAAATCTTCCTTCATTCAACAAGTGGTGGATGCTGAACACTTTTCCTCCCAGGCTCCAATGACTGTCGGAGTGGCCAGTCTTTCCTGATGTAGTGGGAATCTCTTGCACAACTATCCCATTCGCAGAGAAAACAGCCGTACTTTGTGTATCCAGTCTGCAGACCAAGCAAGAGAGCAACAACCTTCAAATCGTCACAAAGCTGCCACTGATGTTGGTCATAGTTTATACACCTCAAAAGTTGTTTCATGTTGTCATAGGTTTCCTTCATATGGACTGCATGACAACTGGAATTGATGGCAAAACATTGCCATTATGCAGTAAAACAGCTTTAAGACTTGTCTTCGATGAATCAATTAACAGTCTCCACTCATCTGGATCGTGAACGATGTTGAGGGCTGCCATCACACCATCAATGTTGTTGCAGGCTACAAGATCACCTTCCATGAAGAAGAATGGGACAAGATCCTTTTGACGGTCATGGAACATGGAAACCCTAACATCACCTGCCAGGAGATTCCACTGCTGTAGTCTGGAGCCCAACAGTCCTGCCTAACTCTTGGGTAGTTCCAAATCCCTGACAAGGTCATTAAGTTCACCTTGTGTTATGAGACCTTGACCTCTGACTGGTTCAGAGGAGGAGGATGGGAGAAAATGTGGGTCCTGTGACATTGATGGTTCAGGACCAGAACTTTCTTCCTCTTCCTCTTCCTCTTCTGACTCAAGTGAGAATGATTCTGGTGCATCAGGAACCGGCAGTCCTTCTCCGTGGGGTACTGGGCGTATAGCTGATGGAATGTTTGGATAATGCACAGTCCACTTTTTCTTCTTTGACACAACCTTTCCCAACTGGAGGAACCATGCAGAAGTAACAATTGCTGGTATGATCTGTTGGCTCTCTCCAAATCATTGGCACTGCAAAAGGCATAGATTTCCTTTTCCTGTTCAACCACTGGCGAAGATTTGTTGCACAAGTGTTGCAGCATATGTGTGGGGCCCACCTCTTGTCCTGATCTCCAATTTTGCAGCCAAAATAAAGGTGATAGGCTTTCTTAACCAGAGTGGTTATACTGCGCTTTTGTGATGCAAAAGTCACTTCACCACAAACATAGCAGAAGTTATCTGCACTGTTCACACAAGTAGGAGGCATCTCTGCTCACTTTGGCTAAACAGAAATGTGTCCCTTTGCAAAATCAAACACTGACAAATAAGAGAGCACGATACTGTATGATTTCTAGAGCTGATATAGGGCAATTTGTTCAGCAGAGTGATGTAAGCTTCGTTATGATTGCATCATCCATGACTTCTAGGAATAACATGATGCAATTGATATCATGTATGACACAATACCAGCTTCAGATTGCATCATTCATTGTTTTGCCTAAAAAGCAAGTACTGTCCAAACCCAGTCATAGATTTATTCATAGATCCAGTCAAAGATGTATTTTAATCATTTCTGGTTTAAATTCAGATCCCTTCTCTTTATAACTCACTTATCCTCCGCCATTCCCAAGTCAAGGGTCGTATATACTGACCCAATAGCATATCTTGAAAACTAGAGCCAATCAACAATTTTAAGCATCATTTGTGTTCTCAGTGACCAGAAGCGCTCCATCCCCATACACGTTAACAGACTTTTCCAGTAGCTGTACTGGCCGCGATTGCCAGGGCAAATTTAAATGGCCAACCCAATGGGTGCTTGGTATGGGAAATGAGGGCGCTACTGTTTGAAACCATTCCCACATGTTAAGAAGGTTAAAAAAGCCAAAAGACTGTGGCTTACCATGGCTGCCTGCAAGCCGAAATCTGTTGCCTGGCACTACTTGAGTAATCTCTCACACCAAACTGGCAGGCCCTCAATATAAGAGGAAAAATGCGACCTTGTAACGAAAGCACATGTGCTGTGTAATGTGAACAGCAAAATTTAACATGAAAGAGTGTACCCATTGTTCTCTAAAATGTGTCTTTTTTAACCACCTCTCCCTTCTCCTCCACCAGCTGCAAATGTTTCTCCTTCACAGAGGCTAGCGAAGATTAGAAGGAGAAAACGGCGGACTCAGGATGATATGTTCTCAGAGCTCCAGATGTCCTCCCATGCTGACAGAGCACAGCAGAATGCATGGAGGCAGTCAATGACAGAGTGCAAAAAAGCACAACATGAACGAGAGGAGAGGTGGCGGGCTGAATCGTGGGCTGAAGAGAGCAAGTGGCGGGCTGAAGAGGATAGGTGGCGTCAGCTTGCTGACAGAAGGCAAGAGTCAATGCTCCGGCTGCTGGAGCATCAAACTGATATGTTCCAGCGTATGGCTGAGCTGTAGGAAAGGCAGCAGGAGCAGAGACCGCCACTACAGCCCCTGTGTAACCAACAGCCCTCCTCCCCAAGTCCCATTGCCTCCTCACCCAGACGCTCAAGAACACGGTGGGGGGGCCTCCGGCCACCCAGTCACTCCACCCCAGATGATTGCCCGAGCATCGGAAGGCTGGCCTTCAATAAGTGTTAAAGTTTTAAACTGCAGTGTGTCCTTTTCCTTCCCTCCTCCCCCACCCATCCCGGGCTACCTTGGCAATTATCCCCCTAGTTGTGTGATGAATTAATAAAGAATGCATGAATGTGAAGTAACAAGGACTTTATTGCCTCTGCAAGCGGTGCTTGAAGGGGGGAGGGGAAGGTGGGGTGGTTAGTTTACGGGGAAGTAGAGTGAACTGGGGGGGCGGCAGAGGGTTCATCAAGGAGAAACAAACAGAAGTTTCACACCATAGCCTGGCCAGTCACAAAACTCGTTTTCAAAGCTTCTCTGATGCGCACCGTGCCCTGCTGTACTCTTCTAACTGTCCTGGTGTCTGGCTGCGCGTAATCAGCAGCCAGGCGATTTGCCTCAACCTCCCACCCTGCCATAAATGTCTCCCTCTTACTCTCACAGATATTGTGGAGCGCACAGCAAGCAGCAATAACAATGGGGATATTGGTTTCGCTGAGGTCTATACGAGTCAGTAAGCTGCGCCAGCGTGCTTTTAAACGTCCAAATGCACATTCCACCACCATTCGGCACTTGCTCAGCCTATAGCTGAACAGGTCCTGACTACTATCCAGGCTGCCTGTGTACGGCTTCATGAGCCATGGCATTAAGGGGTAGGCTGGGTCCCCAAGGATAACAATAGGCATTTCAACATCCCCAATGGTTATTTTCTGGTCTGGGAAGAAAGTCCCTTCCTCCAGCTTTCGAAACAGACCAGAGTTCCTGAAGACACGAGCATCATGTACCTTTCCTGGCCATCCCACGTTGATGTTGGTGAAACGTCCCTTGTGATCCACCAGGGCTTGCAGCAGCATTGAAAAGTACCACTTGTGGTTTATGTACTCGGTGGCTTGGTGCTCCGGTGACAAGATAGGGGTATGGGTTCCGTCTATCACCCCACCACAGTTTGGGAATCCCATTGCAGCAAAGACCTCCACTATGACCTGCAGATTTCCCAGAGTCACTCCCTTGATATTAGCAGATCTTTGATTGCCCTGGCAACTTGGATCACAGCAGCCCCCACAGTAGATTTGCCCACTCCAAATTGATTCCCGACTGACCGGTAGCTGTCTGGCGTTGCAAGTTTTCGCAGGGCTATCGCCACTCGCTTCTCAACTGTGAGGGCTCCTCTCATCCTGGTATTCTGGTGCTTCAGGGCAGGGGAAAGCAAGTCACAAAGTTCCAGGAAAGTGCCCTTACGCATGTGAAAGTTTCGCAGCCACTGGGAATTGTCCCACACCTGCAACACGATGCGATCCCACAAGTCTGTGCTTGTTTCCCGGGCCCAGAATCGGCGTTCCATGGCATGAACCTGCCCCAGTAACACCATGATTTGCACATTGCTGGGGCCCGTACTTTGTGAGAAGTCTATGTCCATGTCAATTTCCTCATCACTCTCGTCGCCGCACTGCAATCGCCTCCTCGCCTGGTCCTGGTTTTGCTTTGGCATGTTCTGGCTCTGCATATACTCCAGGACAATGCGTGTGGTGTTCATAGTGCTCATAATTGCCACGGTGATCTGAGCGGGCTCCGTGATCCCAGTGCTATGGCATCAGGGCTAAAAAAAGGCACGAAACTAGTGTCTGATGGAGGGCGGGAGGGCGGGGCGAGTGACGACATGGCATACAGGTACAGGGAATTAAAATCAACAAAGGTGGCTGTGCATCAGGGAGAAACACAAACAACTGTCACACAGAATGGCCCCCCCAAAGATTGAACTCAAAACCCTGGGTTTAGCAGGCCGTTGATTTCACGGAAGGAGGGGGAAGCAAATGAATACAGAACAAATCTGGTTCATCTATTTTTACATCTTAAGCTGGCAGCAGACGGTGCAGCATGACTGATAGCCATCAGTATCTTCTGGGTGCTTGGCAGAAAATGCTGTATTACGACTGCTAGCCATCATCGTCAAGACGGTTCAGTAGGACTGCCGGGTCTCCAGGAGACAAAATGAGGAATCAGATGCCCAGAGTGGAAAGTTTGGTTCAGTATTTCTTAGAGGAATCTGCTGAAGAAGTTTCCCGGGTGCCTCTGATTGAACTCACTGAGGAATATGACGATGACGCATATCAATCGTAATACACCATCCACCGCCAAAAGGCAAGGAGCTGCTGCTTGTGTAGCAGTGCAGCCCCACGTCTGCCAGCCCCCAGATAGCCGATGACAGCTACCAGTCATACTGCACCATCTACTGCCAAAAGGCAATTAGCTGCTGCTGTGTAGCAATGCAGTACCACGTCTGCCGGCACCCAGATGACATATGGTGATGGTGAGCTGAGCTGAGCGGGCTCCATGCTTGCCATGGTATGTTGTCTGCACAGGTAACCCAGGTAAAAAGGCTTGAAGCAATTGTCTGCCGTTGCTCTGATGGAGGGGGAGGGGCCTGATGACATGTACGCAGAACCCCCCGCGACACTGTTTTTGCATCATCAGGCATTGGGATCTCAACCCAGAATTCCAATGGGCGGCGGAGACTGCGGGAACTGTGGGATAGCTACCCATAGTGCAACGCTCTGGAAGTCGACACTAAGCCTCGGTACTGTGGACGCGGTCCACCGACTTAATGCACTTAGAGCATTTTATGTGGGGACACACACAATCGACTGTATAAAACCGATATCTATAAAACCGGCTTCTATAAATTCGACCTAATTTCGTAGTGTAGACATACCCATAGACTGATGGAAATATTTGTTCTTCCTCTTGTTATTTAGCACTTATAGCTATCTAATTGCATCCATTACATTTGCTGACAATCTATATACTGGTATTGGGTTATATAAGGTAGAATTAGCTAAAAGGTCGATATGATGTGGACACAGTGGCAAAATGAGCACAGTCGTGTGCGTGGAATTAAGTGGCAAGCTGCAACTTTTATTAAACTTGAATACAGGGGAGGGGTGCTACCTGCCCATCACCCACACTCTCCTATACCAGGCATTTAAGTGGTTCCAGTGCAGGAATTAGAGGCCTCCTTACCATATAACCCATTAACGGGGCCAAAGTTACAGGGCTCCTTACCATATAACCCATAACTGGGGTTGCTTTCCTTAGCCTACCCCTTCAGGACTTAGCTCTCTGAGTTCTAGTACCATTCCCACCATGGGGGGACAGAGGGTGCAGCAGGGTGGGGACCTCGGCTCTTGAGGGCCACAAGGTTTGACCTCAACCCATGAAGGTCCTTATGACGTAAGGCCCAGCACCAAAATTACAGGTATTTTTACCCCTGGGAACTTTTTATTTTATTCTTTTAACCACACCGCAAGTTGGAATGAATAAACATCCTCACCTCAGTTAGGTAATAAGTGTGTTCCCACTTAACCCACTGTGGCTTGAAGGTGCTGTGAGGAAGGCAAAAAGCTCCCTGGTCCTCTGCCCATTGGCCCATGGGAGAAAAAATTGCTTCTTGATCCCCTAAATAGGTGATCAGCTAGACACACAGCAATTGATAGGCAAGGTTGTCGTTCCCAATTCAGGTGGGTAGGTTGGGCTGCTGAAACAGCCCATTTAGCCCTTCACTGGACTAAATCCTGGGAGTTGGGGAATGCTGGCCAATCAGCACCCTTCTCTCCCAGCTGGCCAATGGTTCCAGAGTCTCCCACGGTGAGGAGCTACGTATTGTCCCTTGCCAAGCGTCTCCCTCCCTTGCTACTGGACTGTCCCCCTTTCAGTGCTGGCCCCATCATTTCCCTGAGACATTGATGTGGGTGGGTGGCATTTAGAGGTGGGAAGCATGCAACCTTCTGATATAAGAAAGAGCAGTTTGCATAGCTCTGTAGTCTGAAAATTTGGTTTCCTTCAAGGGCCAACTGGCCTGAATGAGCCTTTATTGATCCTACCACAGGCATATTTACACAGGGAAAATTGTTGGTATATTGGATGTGGGGTAAACTGGAGGTGAACATGAATAAATCAGCCAATATGAGTACAAATTTCAAATAGATAACTACACACCTATGTATTCCCAGACCTAAAGTAATTTTTAAGTGCTTTATATATTGGGAGTAGTTACCTCTATGATACATTTAGGCTGTTTCATTCTACTATCCATTTCCTCTACCTCTTATGAGAAGTTGTTTTTTAGATATTCCCACAAAATGTTGTCAATTACTTTTATTGTAGTTTATTTAATATTAATGTCCAAATTTGGCTAAGCACTGTGCCATAACTTCCATTGTTTTTAATGATGCAGGATCAAGCCCAAATATTTAAAGATAAGCATGTGCTTAAGGGTTTGCTTGTTCAAGGCCAATGTCCTCATGGCATCAGGAAAAAAATAGTACATAAGAACATAGGTAGGATTTATCTAGAAAAGAATAAATCTTGAATAACACTATTCCTCACTAGACTCACCAGCAGTGTTCTTAGTTGACAGTTCACTTGAATGTAACAAGGAAAAAAGGAAACAACAAGCAAACAGAATATTAAAACAAAACCAAAAAGCAGCTCAAATGAAATAGCATATACAAAAGAAAACATCCAGTAGTTTCAGGATTAGCTGTGGTTCTATCATAAGCTCCCCACCATTTTTCACATATTGAACTAGATATATTGTTATTGCATTTTTCCAGGAACTCTACCATTATAACATTTGCCCTGCAAGTAATACATCATAATCACTTAATTTTCACAGAAAAAACTTGTATTTTTAGATTGAATTCATACGCCACGTGGAGTTACTTACAATTCACTAATTTTCAATTAATTTGTTAAGATCAGCTCTCCTTATTCTTTAATTGTCAATAATCAGTGTCACTCCCCTATGAAAGCACCTCTGCAGTCTAGACAGTGTATACTCATGTGATAAATAATGGATAAATACTGAGTGTGTCATTAGCCGTTAATGTAGTGGATTGATTCCCTGCAGCATATACTCTCCATCCTTGTTTTAGCACTTATGCCACCTGTCTCTTGCACTCATTGTATGATGCTTCAATAAGAGCAAATGGGGTTCCCTGATCATACTTAATTTAGCTCATTTTTATCACCTCATAAATATATTGAGAGAAAATAAAGCTCGTCTTTCTACAAGAACACAGAAGGATGTACAAATTAAAAGGTGTATTAGGACTGTTGCTGTTTTTGTAACATACATTTTAGAACAATTACTTGTGTGGATTATTTGTTGCGAAGATGGCAGACCCAAAACAATTTTTTCACCCACAAGCAATGTTTAACATAAGTGGGCTAGTGCCACCAAGCTCTGTACCAGGGGATGAAACAGAGAAATCATTGGAAGCCAGTTTTCCCACCGCTGCAGAAGTAAGAGCAGGGATTCTGAGAGAGGTGATCAGAATTCCACTCCCATTTCATAATGGCAGGAATCTGCAAGGGAAGAGGAAAGAGGCTGCTAGCAGCTCTCTCTTTCTCTCTCTGGGCCAAATCAAGCTCCCACTGAAGAAAATGGCAAAACTCCAGTGGGAGTATGACTGGGGCCTCTGGTAACAATCATTCCCTGCAACACTTGACAAGCACACTCCTTCTCTCTCTCTCTCTCTCACACACACACACACATGTACGTACGTTTCATTTTCTAGAAGGCTGTGAGACTAATTTTCAATCAAATTTACACTAAAAGTATCTGATGTGATTAATATGAAGACTTGAATTTTCTGGTTCAGCATTATGGGCCTAATTGTTCTGCTTTTTGCATAGAGCAAAAGTGTTAAAATTGTGACTTATGCAGGAAGAAAAAGAAGGCAAGTTTCTCACATGTCCACCAGGGCCGATGCAAGGAAGTTTTGCGCCCTAGGCGAAACTTCCACCTTGCGCTCCCCTGCAGCCCTGCGGCAGCTCCCCGCCCCCCCCCCCGAGGCGTCCCCCGCGGCAGCTCCCACCTCTCCGGGGAGCCGTGCGGCAGCTCCTCACGCCAGCTCAGCTCTGCTCTGCCTCCTCCCCGAGCACGCCGCCCCCGCTCTAATTCTCCTCCCTTCCCAGGCTTGCGGCGCCAAACAGCTGATTGGCGCTGCAAGCCTGGGAGGCGGGAGAAGTGAAGCGGCGACCGCGTGCTTGGGGAGAGGGCGTAGGAATGCTGTAAAAAAAAAATTGGGGGCACCGCTTTTTGGCGCCCCCAAATCTTGGCACCCTAGGCAACCGCCTAGTTTGCCTAAATGGTAGCACCGGCAATGATGTCCACCCACTACAACAATGAACTCAAACAGCACTGTCATGCTTCCCCAGTTAATAAAACACGGTGAGCAGCATAGCCCTGGTGATGCACACCTGCCCAAAAATATGGGAATGTCAAAAAGAAATAGAAGTTTGGCCAAAGGAAACAGACCACTTCTATATGGATCATGCAGAATTGGCCTTTTTTCTTGATTATTGAACCTTTCAGACATGTGTGCGCAAAATCTGTACACAAACAGCTGTATGTAAAGGATAGGCTAGAAAGCTTTATCTGTATAGCTACACTTTGGGTATGTCTACACTACGAAATTAGTTCGAATTTATAGAAGCCGGTTTTATTGAAATCGGTTGTATACAGCCGATTGTGTGTGTCCACACATAAAATGCTCTAGGTGCTCTAGTCGGCGGACCGCGTCCACAGTACGAGGCTAGCGTCGACTTCCGGAGCATTGCACTATGGGTAGCTATCCGACAGCTATCCCACAGTTCCCGCAGTCTCCGCCGCCCCTTGGAATTCTGGGTTGAGATCCCAATGCCCGGATGATGCAAAACAGTGTCGCGGGCGGTTCTGGGTACATGTCGTCAGGCCCCTCCCTCCCCCGTCACAGCAACGGCAGACAATAGATTCGCGCCTTTTTACCTGGGTTACCTGGGTTACCTGTGCAGACAACATGGAGCCCACTCAGCTCAGCTGAGCTCACCGTCACCATATGTCCTCTGGGTGCCGGCAGACATGGGACTGCATTGCTACACAGCAGCAGCTGCTAACTGCCTTTTGGCGGTAGACGGTGCAGTAGACTGGTAGCCTTCATCGGCGATCTGGGTGCTGGCAGCCGCGGGGCTTGCCTTTTGGCAGTAGATGGTGTATTACGACTGTTAGCCGTCCTATTACAAGTCGGGTTATCGTACGTTAGCAGAGTCTTTCCTGAGCAGCCGATTGTGCAATAGGCCTGAAGACCATCGTCATACACCGCCCCGTATTTGCTGCCAAGCACCCAGAAAGATGCCGAGGGCTATCAGTCATGCTGCACCGTCGTCTTAAGATGTAAAAAATAGATTTGCTCTGTATTCATTTGCTTCCCCCTCCCTCCGTCAAATCAACGGCTTGCTAAACCCAGGGTTTTCAGTTTAATCTTTGGTGGGGACCATTCTGTGTGACAGTTGTTTGTGTCTCTCCCTGATGCACAGCCACCGTTCTTGATTTTAATTCCCTGTGCCTGTACGCCATGTCGTCACTCGGCCCGCCCTCCCTCCTTCCCCTAGTCCGTCAGATACTACGTTTGCGCCACAGCTCAGAGAGCCGAGAAGCGGTTCGCGCCTTTTCTTTGAATTCTGGGTTGAGATCCCAATGCCCGGATGATGCAAAACAGTGTCGCGGGCGGTTCTGGGTACATGTCGTCAGGCCCCTCCCCCCTCGTCACAGCAACGCAGACAATAGATTCGTGCCTTTTTACCTGGGTTACCTGTGCAGACAACATACCACGGCAAGCATGGAGCCCGCTCAGCTCAGCTGAGCTCACCGTCACCATATGTCCTCTGGGTGCTGGCAGACGTGGGACTGCATTGCTACACAGCAGCAGCTGCTAACTGCCTTTTGGCGGTAGACTGTGTAGCATGAGTGATAGTCGTGGGGCTGGCAGCCGTAGGGCTGCATTGCACCAGCCCCTTGCCAGGCGATGGTATATTATGACTGGTACCCATCGTCGTCGTACTGGTGTGGCTGTCAATCATGGCCACCTGGGCAGACATGCTACTGTTTCGATGATGATGGTTACCAGTCGTAATATACTATTTTCTGCCAATTGCCCAGTATTGTCTGCTAAGCACCCAGAAGAGGCCGAGGGCGATGCTGGGTGCTGGCGGACGTGGGGCTGGCAGACGTGGGGCTGCATTGCTACACAGCAGCAGCCCCTTGCCTTTTGGCAGATGATGGTATTTTATGATTGGTAACCGTCATCATCGTACTGGAGAGGCTATCACTCATGCTGCACCGTCGGCTGCCAGCTTAAGATGTAAAAAATAGATTTGTTCTGTATTCATTTGCTTCCCCTTCCTCCATGAAATCAATGGCCTGCTAAGCCCAGGGTTTTCAGTTTAATCTTTGGGGGGACCATTCTGTGTGACAGTTGTTTGTGTTTCTCCCTGTTCCTGTACCTGTACGCCATGTCGTCACTCGGCCCTCCCTCCCTCCCGCCCTCCCTCCTTCTCCTGGTCCATCAGATACTACTTTCGCGCCTTTTTTCTGACCAGGCGCCATAGCTAGCACTGGGATCATGGAGCCCGCTCAGATCACCGCGGCAATTATGAGCACTATGAACACCACGCGCATTGTCCTGGAGTATATGCAGAGCCAGGACATGCCAAGGCGAAACCCGGACCAGGCGAGGAGGCGATTGCAGCGCGGCGACGAGAGTGATGAGGAAATTGACATGGACATAGACCTCTCACAAGGCACAGGCCCCAGCAATGTGGAAATCATGGTGTCACTGGGGCAGGTTCATGCCGTGGAACGCCGATTCTGGGCCCGGGAAACAAGCACAGACTGGTGGGACCGCATCGTGCTGCAGGTATGGGACGATTCCCAGTGGCTGCGAAACTTTCGCATGCGTAAGGGCACTTTCATGGAACTTTGTGACTTGCTTTCCCCTGCCCTGAAACGCCAGGATACCAAGATGAGAGCAGCCCTCACAGTTGAGAAGCGAGTGGCGATAGCCCTGTGGAAGCTTGCAACGCCAGACAGCTACCGGTCAGTCGGGAATCAATTTGGAGTGGGCAAATCTACGGTGGGGGCTGCTGTGATCCAATTTGCCAGGGCAATGAAAGACCTGGTGATAGCAAGGGTAGTGACTCTGGGCAACGTGCAGTCAATAGTGGATGGTTTTGCTGAAATGGGATTCCCAAACTGTGGCGGGGCCATAGACGGAACCCATATTCCTATCTTGTCACCGGAGCACCAAGCCACCGACTACGTAAACCGCAAGGGGTACTTTTCAATGCTGCTGCAAGCCCTGGTGGATCACAAGGGACGTTTCACCAACATCAACGTGGGATGGCCGGGAAAGGTACATGATGCTCGCGTCTTCAGGAACTCTGCTCTGTTTCGAAAGCTGGAGGAAGGGACTTTCTTCCCGGACCAGAAAGTGACCATTGGGGATGTTGAAATGCCTATCGTGATCCTTGGGGACCCAGCCTACCCCTTAATGCCATGGCTCATGAAGCCGTACACAGGCAGCCTGGACAGGAGTCAGGACCTGTTCAACTACAGGCTGAGCAAGTGCCGAATGGTGGTGGAATGTGCATTTGGACGTTTAAGAGCGCGCTGGCGCAGCTTACTGACTCGCTCAGACCTCAGCGAAAAGAATATCCCCATTGTTATTGCTGCTTGCTGTGCGCTCCACAATATCTGTGAGAGTAAGGGGGAGACCTTTATGGTGGGGTGGGAGGTTGAGGCAACTCGCCTGGCCGCTGATTACGCGCAGCCAGACACCAGGGCGGTTAGAGGAGCACAGCAGGGCGCGGTGCGCATCAGAGAAGCTTTGAAAACGAGTTTTGTGACTGGCCAGGCTACGGTGTGAAACTTCTGTTTGTTTCTCCTTGATGACCCCTCCAACCCCCCCCCCAACACGGTTCACTCTACTTCCCTGTAAACCGACCACCCCACCCCACCCTCCCCTCCCCTCCCGCTTGCAGAGGCAATAAAGTCATTGTTTTTTCACATTCATGCATTCTTTATTAGTTCCTTACAGAAGTAGGGGGATAATTGTCAAGGTAGCCTGGGATGGGTGGGGGAGGAGGGATGGAAAAGGACACACTGCATTTTAAAACTTTAACTCTTATTGAAGGCCAGCCTTCTGATGCTTGGGCGATCATCTGGGGTGGAGTGACTGGGTGGACGGAGGCCCCCCCACCGTGTTCTTGGGCGTCTTGGTGAGGAGGCTATGGAACTTGGGGAGGAGGGCTGTTGGTTACACAGGGGCTGTAGCGGCGGTCTCTGCTCCTGCTGCCTTTCCTGCAACTCAACCATACGCTCGAGCATATCAGTTTAATGGTCCAGCATACGGAGCATTGCCTCTTGCCGTCTGTCTGCAAGCTGACGCCACCTATCGTCTTCAGCCCGCCACTTGCTCTGTTCATCCCGCGATTCAGCCCGCCACCTCTCCTCTCGTTCATATTGGGCTTTTCTCATCTCCAACATTGACTGCCTCCACGCATTCTGCTGTGCTCTATCAGCGTGGGAGGACATCTGCAGCTCCGTGAACATATCGTCCCTCGTCCTACGTTTTCTCTTTCTAATGTTCATGAGCCTCTGCGAAGGAGAAACATTTGCAGCTGGTGGAGGAGAAGGGAGAGGTGGTTAAAAAAGACACATTTTAGAGAACAATGGGTACACTCTTTCATTACAAGGTCGCATATTTCGGCTTGCAGTCAGCCATGGTAGACCACAGTGTTTTGGCTTTTTTAACCTTCTTAACATGCGGGAAAGGTTGCAAACAGCAGCGCATTTCCCATATCAAGGATGAATTGGGTTGCCCATTTAAAATGGGGTTTCAATGTAAAAGGAGGGGGCTGCGGTTTCCCGGTTAACATGCGGCACAAACACAAGTAAACCACCCCCCCCACACACACACACGATTCTCTGGGATGATCACTTCACCCCTCCCCCCACCGCGTGGTTAACAGCGGGGAACATTTCTGGTCAGAAGAGCAGGAACGGGCGCCTCTGAATGTCCCCTTAATAAAATCACCCCATTTCAACCAGGAGAGCTTTCTGGAGATGTCCCTGGAGGATTTCCGCTCCATCCCCATACACGTTAACAGACTTTTCCAGTAGATGTACTGGCCGCAATTGCCAGGGCAAAGTAATCATTAAACACGCTTGCTTTTTTTTTGTTATGTTTACAAATATTTACAAAGTTACACTCACCAGAGGTCTCCTGTGTGCCCTGAGGGTCTTGGGTGAGTTCGGGGGTTACTGGTTCCAGGTCCAGGGTCACAAACATATCCTGGCTGTTGGGGAAACCGGTTTCTCCGCTTCCTTGCTGCTGTGAGCTACCTACAGTACCTCCATCGTCATCTTCCTCGTTCCCCGAACCGTCTTCCCTGTGTGTTTCTCCAGTGAGAGAGTCATAGCACACGGTTGGGGTAGTGGTGGCTGCACCCCCTAGGATCGCATGCAGCTCCGCGTAGTAGCGGCAAGTTTGCAGCTCTGCCCCGGACCTTCCGTTTGCTTCTCTGGCTTTGTGGTAAGCTTGCCGTAGCTCCTTAATTTTCACGCGGCACTGCTGTGTGTCCCTGTTATGGCCTCGGTCCTTCATGGCCTTGGAGATCTTTTCTAATACTTTTCCATTTCTTTTACTGCTACGGAGTTCAGCTATCACTGCTTCATCTCCCCATATGGCGAGCAGATCTCGTACCTCCCGTTCGGTCCATGCTGGAGCTCTTTTGCGATCCTGGGACTCCATCACGGTTACCTGTGCTGATGAGCTCTGCGTGGTCACCTGTGCTCTCCACGCTGGGCAAACAGGAAATGAAATTCAAACATTCACGGGTCTTTTCCTGTCTACCTGGTCAGTGCATCTGAGTTGAGAGTGCTGTCCAGAGCGGTCACAATGAAGCACTGTGGGATAGTTCCCGGAGGCCAATAACATCGAATTCCGTCCACACTACCCCAATTCCGACCCGCAAAGGCCGGTTTTATCGCTAATCCCCTCGTTGGAGGTGGTGTAAAGAAACCGGTTTAAAGGACCCTTTAAGTCGAAAGAAAGGGCTTCGTTGTGTGGACGTGTCCAGGCTTAATTCGGTTTAACGCTGCTAAAGTCGACCTAAACCCGTAGTGTAGACCAGGCCATCTATATATCCAGTTTCTCAAACTGCAGCCTCTACTGTGTTATTTGAGTACCATTGTAATGCACGTCAGGGTGGCCAGCAGAAAACAGGAATTCAGAGAAAAGTGTGCTACATTTATCCGTGAACCATGGTGACAATGGACCATAGTACAGAGATAACAGATTAGCAAACTATGAACACAGCAAAGGGCAAATGTCAGTCCCTAAACAAAGAGCTGGGAAGCCCAGGGCATGGGAAATATGTAGGAGATGAGGCATACACAGTCTTTAGTCTTTTGGGAAATGTGGATGTCATAGCCATTGCCAACTGATTGTTGCATGATGTTGCTTTGTATGTTGATGTTGTTTGCACAGTGTTTGATGGATGTGATTGTGGTGATGAATGTGTTATAGTCACTGGATGTTTTTGGCTCACGAAGGTGTGTTACTCCATGGTACAATGATAAGTTAGGGAATGTAGGTGCCCATCAGACATACAATTGATTACCTGTGTGTGTTCCTTCAGATACAAGCTTGTGACTGCAACATGGTATCAGTATATAATGATCATTGCTGCACTTCTGAATTATGTTTTGTTTCACTGACATAAAAACTGGCCTGTTCTAAGCTCTTGTAGTCCACGCTAACCCTGTCCCAGATCCCTGTCCCAGCCTTAGCATTTTACTAGATGGTTGTCAGAATGCATACCTTATGTGGACTGGGTTGTGTCCCTGCCTATGTTTCTACTTTGAGACACATTAGCAGCACCGTCCCCCTACCTTACACGCACAGTGTACTTTAGAGGCATCTTCCTGTTGGTGACTGTATACTCAACTACAGTATATTTTACCTTTTGTATGGGAATGGTAGAATTAAAGTAGTGCTGCCCATTTTTGTACTTCCTTGCCTTATCTCCAACAATCCTCTCAGGGCATAGTGGGAAGATTGGGGCCTATAACTAAATAATATTAAATGAATACCTGTCCTCCCTCCTGCACATACTTACCATATACCCTCTCCCACTATGTGTACATACTGCTTTCCTGAATCTGTGGAAAAACAGCAACAGAGGAAGCAATCCTTAAACATGTGTCAATGTATAAATAGCTCAGGTAAAAGCATATCAAAGGTTCTGTTGCACAACAGAACAATGCACCAGAATTTTCAGAAGGGCTCAGCATCTATAAACAAAGAAGCTCAGCAGGTTGGGTACTGAGATTCTCTGAAAATCAGGCAACACGTCTCACAATGGGAGCTGCTCAGTACTGAGCTCTTTTGAAAATCTGGCCCTATATGTAGTGGAAATGTCGTGTAACATTTAACCATGTAATTGTGTAACAGAAACAGGGGGAACTACTTTACACTGCTCTTGAGTTCCATTTGCACTGTGGCAGCTCTTCCAGACTCAGTTCCTCAAAGGTAGAAGTGCCTCTCAAAGATATTTGCTTCAGAAAGAAGAATTACATTTTCTTCCCAAGTCCATCTGTCTTGTATATAAAAGGCAATGGAAAAACTCTTTTTTACTTTCTAAATGATTTTTGTCATAAAATTGACTCCTGCTTACTTTCTGCCAACTCTTACATCATGCAGAAATATTACTATAAGAATATTAGACATTAGAACAGAAGCTCTAGGGGAATATTTCAAAGTGGTGCACACTGGAACTAAATCACAATTCTGGCTTGTTATTGGAAGTTGCCAAAAGAAGATTATTGGACAAAGGGACCAGCCATGTCCTGTGCCAGCCATGCCTGTGGTGAAAACCAGATTGGCAGGGCTCAAAGAAATCTGAAGATTCCAGAGACTGATAGTTGTCTCATAGGGAGATTAACAACAAGGTGATAATTGGTGAGATTCTCAAGAGGTTGATTCTTCAGCAAGAGCCCAACAGGAGCTTCTTTAAGAGATGCTGATAGCTTGTTCTTTTGAACAGAAGTGTTGACAGTTTCCCTCCAATAATGGAGCTTATGTCTCCTGTCTGTCTTTATCAGCCGAGTAAAACAGGAGTTAAGCTTGCAGATCATAGCCTGAATCTCTCAAGTACTTCTAGAATCCAAATGAGTTACACTAGCTGAAACTAAAACAGAAAAGACTTGTAATTTTCTCCCTGATATGCTTCAACAAACACTCTGGCTTGAATCTGAGATTTTTTTGCTGTGCTGTAGACTGAAGATCCTGAAATAGATTCACAAGATCCTAGGCTAACCTGCAGTAGAAGAGCTATCATCGGCCACATAGTCATTGAAGTCACCCAGAACAATAAGTCTTAATGACTCCAACACACTCTGGATGGAAACTCTATCATTTCCACCAGGGACTCTGGTCTGGTGGGCAGCTGTATAACAAAATCCATTTTAAGCTCCAACCCCGCATTCACCCACAATATGGATACATGCTGCTGACTTTTGTTTTGGAATGAGGGGCTGTAACAGAGGCTTATCTTTCTGTCATACAAATGAGCTCTGTCTCATTGGTTGGGTAGTTTAGTCTGCTAGTAAAGCAATACCCCTGCCCCTTTTGGGGGTTAAATGAAAGTCTAAGCAAAAAAGTCCAATAGAAGGTCAAAAACTTTCACCCAATCTTTTCCCTAAATCATAGTCCTCCCTTGAGGGTCTGTCAATCTCCACCCTTCTCTGGAGCATAGAAGAAATGTCCCCTGTGGTTCCATAGAGACAAAAGGAGTTCACACACTTCCTCGTCCATGAGCTTTAACCAGTTCTCAATAATACATGCACAGTGGGGGCCTCATTTGTGATCAAGCCATCGATAATATTAACCATTTTGGCCACTGACTTTGCATTAGACAATCTAATCAAAGACTTGGGTCCCTGACAGTTGACATCTTGCCCAAATAAGACACAAGATGGTGGACCAGTGGAACTGATATCTAGCACATTTTCTTCCTCAGCAAGACCTAGACAAGACTACAATAAAATATGCTTCATTACAGTTGTTCAACAGTACTGAAACCAGAATCTGTGCCTATTTAGATAATCCACAATGTCCATTCCTCGCATTCATCTTGACTAAATATCTTTTTTTTTTAACAGAGACGGTGAAGTTCAACTAGGTTTTAGCCATGTTCTTCTTCAGGTATTTTTTCACTAGTCGGTCAAACACAGCATCTGCTGTCTAACTCACTACAAATCAGTCCCTCTTCCTCTGTAGTCTGCAAATAGAATTTCAGTATGTCTCAAGAATAACTCAGATTTGTCTAATTCTATGAGCCCCCAAAGTAAAATAAAAGGAAACAGACAGATTAATAATGTCCTTAAATTTAAAAATTATTGCATTTTTACATCAGTTCTACTTAGGGTCTCCTTTGTGGAATTTCAAAGAATTTTATGCAACTGATCCATGAAAATTAAAAAAATATAATAACAAAATAAAACACCTAACTTCACTTTTAGTCTGATTAACTATTGTAACTGAATGTTGGAAAAAGCAATAATAGGCCAACTTTAACTTTAAGTAACAGCCATAACTTATTGTTGTTGTTATAACACGGAGCTACAAATTGCTTAGTTCTTGATAGTCTCCCTTTTCTCTATAAGTTTTGTTACTGCATTTAGGATCTCTGCTACCACAAAGCTCCCTCAGGCTGTGCATATAACAAAACACATGTGAACTGTAAACAATCCCTTATATGTATCTATGCTATCAGCTAAGCTGATTTATGTGCACAGGTTGCATATTGCTAGTCTATCAGAAAATCAGAAGAGCCCCAGTCATGTTTCCTTTGAATTCAGTGAGATTTACTATTGATTTGAGCAGAAATCTGGACTTGTGAGTAAGATAGTGGCCTGGGACTTGTGATATTGAGGTTTTATGCTTGGCTTTGCCACACACTTCCTGCGTGACACTAGCAAGTTATTAGGGGAATGATCCAAAGCCCACTGAAGTCAGTGGAAGTTGAGCCTTGTAATTCAGTGTGTTTTGGATCAGGCCCATAGCATTAGATTGAGTAATTTCTCTTCCCCTGTGTAAGAGGCAACACACAACAGGAGCAGGAATTATATGTCTCAGAAAGGTACACTTTCCTTCCTGCCCCTGAAGGTTAGCTATCTGCTACTGGCTGGTTATTAATCTTCATGCTGCATGCCACCTCAGCTGCGCTGCATGGCACATGGATGGTGGAGTCAAGACTCGGTCCATTCCCTGCCACTCTCCATACATACTTTAGCCAACTGTGTGTGGTGGAAGTGAGCAGACATGCCGTGACTGTAACCATGGTATGGGGGAGGTCGCACAGAGCAGTGGGGAAGTTTGCTCCCCACTTATGTCCCTGCCTGATTGCAAAATGCTAGGTCAGGATCTGGCCCTCAACTTTTTCTTTGCCTCAGTTTTCCATCCATAAAATTGGGATAATTATATTTCCCTATTGTGAGGATAAATGTATTAACTTTCTGAGAAGTAGTCAGATTCCACAGTGATGGTGGTCACCTAGAAAAAGATAGTTTTCAATAGGAGAAGATGCAGGTTGAAGGATTTAGCTGAATCCTAAAATTTAGCATGGGTTAGTTAGTGCACATTCATGCACATACACACGCACAAAACTTATACAGATGCAAGGAATTGGGGGAGAAGAGTACAAGGCCCTCTAAATATGACTACTGATTAATGCAGACCTGTTTGTTATCCTAACTGCCATGATTGTGAACTCTGACTCACCCAGAGACACATTTCCTTTAAAAAGATTATTTTAAAGATCCATTAAAACTCTCCTGTTTGCATCTGAGTCTCCTCTGATTTTTCCAGCAGACTGAAGTCTTTCTCTTATATCAGACTGTCCCAACAGACCAACAAATAAACCCCAACAGTCAGCTCTAACAGTGCTCTGACTCAGCCAGAACAGTAATAATGATTGACTTAGAATCTAGAATACCCATTTAACATCCTATCTCCTACTTTTCCAGATATTTTCTAGTTAGACCTGCATTAATTTTTTTAACTTGAGGCTCATAAAGTTCAAAAGCAGAAATATAGTTAAACTTCACAGTGGTCAAGGATTAATTGCTTGGATGAATTGGGACATATAAAAAGCCCCTGTAACTCAAGAAAGAAAGGGTAATTATTGATCACAGTGGCTATAAACCATTTTAAAGAACTTTTATGAATGGTGTAGCTATTTTATATGTTATAAATGTCAATTTATCGCAATTATAAATAATAGTACATCACAGTAAAAATCTTATTAATGTATATCAATATAAAATATGTTCCATCAAGTGGCACAATAACTCATGTTGATGGTTCTAGCCTTCCATTACTAACCTGACTGGATATTTAGGATATTTATAGTGGATTTAATTTATTAATAATAAGGTATTACTTGTGCCAACTATGTTATACAGATTAATAGTTTTTAAATGGTTAGTACTATTTAATGGTCTCTCCCTGAGCAATGAGAAATGCGCACTGTATGTTGAATGATGGAGGCAAATAATTCAAGCAATATCATTCCACTGGCATCAACATGGGAGACTTGAGAATGTTTTTTTTTTTAATGTATTACCAGAATTTTCAATCTGCAATGTATAACAAAGAACTATTTGTTTTAAAAGACCAAGTTGAGTTTATGAAGGGGAAAAAACCTTCAGTGTTTAATGGATGGAACAGAGAATGGAAATAACTGATAGAATGCAAAGAAATTTTGTTCTGTTTTGAATGCCTTACCACTGCTCCTGCCATCTGTCATGCATGTCTTCATGAAATAAACAATTTTCAGAAATGTTTGTCCTGAAAATGCAAATTATTATTATTTCTTATTTATTTCCAGTAATGCAAATGGATCTGTATTTAAGCCATTTTTGCATGAAGGTATTTGTTCATTGCCTACTTCAGAAAAATAGTTAAGATGCTGAAATTAAGCATCCCTATTCAGGAAGGGTGCTTAAGCACATGCTTAGCTTTAAGTATGGGAGAAGAGGGGATGGAGAAACTAGGACCCCAGTTCAGAAAGTATTTGAATACATGCCTAAATTGAAGCACATGGGCCCTGCTTCAGGAAGTCACTTAAATACATGTTAAAGTGTTTTCCTGAGTCAGGGCCCTTTACTTTGCTGGTTTCACTCAATGCTTCCACTCATTCCATCCACCCTGGTTCTCTCTTTACCCCTTTCTGTTTCTCTCTCCTTCATTTCCCCCTTCACTTGTCCCACCCTCCCTCGCTTGCTTTGTATTCCAGCCTTCTTTATTTTCTTGCTGGTCCCTCACTCTCTATGAGCCTGATCCACAGTTCATTGAAGGCAAAAGAAAAAAGCCCATTGACTTTAGTGGGCTTTGGATTAACCCCTATACATGCTCCTCAGGTGCCCAGTCCTACCCCTGCATCCAATTGCTACACCATCCGGTTTTCCTTGAAAATGCAGATCCTGGAGCAGAAAAGTTTCTAGACTTGCTGCATAAAGCGAAACAATATTATTGGGGTAATATGAATAGAGATTCCAAATCAGACGCAAGTTAGGGTCACCAGCTGGCTGAGCTGACTGCCACTACTCTTCTGAACTATTCCAGCAGCACTACACTTGAGTTGAACTCTCTGAAACATTTTGTTTTCTCAGCGCTTAGATTTTTGGTACTGTAACAATCTGTATAGTGGGAGAGACAGGGTGCTGAGAGCCATTGAACCAAACTGTAAACCCTGTATATAATGGAAACCACTTCAAGCCAAGGAGTGCAGCAGCACCCTGAGTTCCAGCACCTATACCTTCAAGTATGTGTACGCTGCAATAAGACATCTGTGGCATAGTTGTGGGTGGCCCAGGTCAGTTGATTCGGGCTCAGGCTGTGGGGCTAAATAGTGCAGTGTAGACACTCGGGCAGGAGCTTGGGCTCTGAAACCCCATGAAGTGGGTGGGTCTAAGAGCCCTGTCTCCAAGCTAGAGCCCAAGCTTGTACACTGTGATTTTTGGGTAAGTGTGAACTACAATGCAACCCCAGGGTTAGTGGAATTTAAGTCGGTTGACCTGTGTTAGGGAATCCAGGGGCTGAGCCTCTGCACATTCAGAATTTTCTAACCTGGGCTTGAATCGGGGGCTCTGGTGTCTACACTGTAGTATACAGACCTGAATCAAACCAACCATATCCCAGACTCCCTAATGACCACCCCAAATGTGGTCACACTAGCCCTTTAGCTGTGGTGCACTGTGGGAAAGCTTTACTGACCACCCTGCACCTGATAGGAAGTTTGAACAGCCTGCCAAGCAACATGGAGGAGACCCCTTTTCAAGAAGACTCCTCTTGCTTGCACTTTGATTCCTGTGGAAACAGGCAGAGCTTTCATGAGGCACTGGTGGACATTTTGGCAGTGTTTTCTGACCCACCAAAGGTGCGTAACAGAGCTTTGGATGGAACAAGAGGAGGAGGAAGAGTAACCTGGCATGGCAGACTCGCACTAGCTGATGCTGCTCGTTACACTCAGCATAGCCACTGATGCCCCCTATGAATACTGGTGCCTCTGATGCTTGGCCACAAGCACAGACTGGTGGGATCACATTGTCATAGGGACCTGGGATGACCAGCAGTGGGTTCAGACCCTTCGCATGAAGAAGCTACATTTCTAGAGCTCTGTGAGCAGCTTTCCCCAACCCTTCAGCCTAAAGGCATGAGAGCACCTTTGCCAGTTCAGAAGCAGATTGCTGTCTGGAAGCTGGCTACCCCAGACTGCTACTGGTCCGTGGTCAACCAGTTTGGTGTTGGAAAGACGACAGTGGGTACAGTGGTGGCAGAGGTTTGGTGGCAGTTTATTGGAGGTCAGGGGTTTCGTTTACTCCAAGGTGGCGGGCATACAAAGATATTCCTGAGGTAATCGCTAGCTTTGAGAGAATGGGGTTTCCAAACTGTGCCAAGGCCATTGGTGGGACTTGTGTGTCCATAGTTTGCCCTCCTCAAGAAGCACGTGTACATGAAACTGCAAAGGGGACTACTCCATTGTTATGCAGGCCCCTGTGGACCACAGAGATCAATTTATGAATGTCAATGTGGGTTGCATTGGAAAGTTCATGATGCCAGGGTTTTCAATGGGGCTAATTGATTTGGGGAGGGTTCAATGCTTGGGGAGAGAAGGGGGGTTGGCTGCCATGCAATGTAGTTATGAATGACATGACAACTTATGAAATGGGGGAGGAGTTGATTCAGAGTATTTGTTTCATACAAGGAAGTAATTGAAGAGGGAATTGCTGTACCTAACTGTAGAAAGGAATAATGTTTGCTTACTAATTCCTAATTGTTCCTGATCACGTGTTTAGCTTTATTATTTCAAATACTGATTGTATGATGAGATGCAGTGGTAGCAATAAACTTTCTTGATGACATAAAAAGCTTTATTTGTAAACGTGTTAATACCATAAAACAATCACCCATTGCCAGGCAGGCCCGCTGCCCTTACAACACCCAAGCACCCAGTTACAAAAGAACATTTCCAAAACAAATTTAAAAAGTGCTTGAAAAAGTGCAAATGCGACAGAAACCCCCTACTGCTGCATGACCCCTGGCACACTGTTCTCCTTTCCCTGTTTTCCACACACCTGGCACCAGGGAAGGGGTGGAAGTAGCCACAAGAAAGGGGGTCAAGAGGGATGGCTGCATGGGGTTTAGTTGCCCTTTCCAGCTGCTCTTGGAGCCTGATCGCATAGATCACCCAGACAGGGAGTTTTCCAAGCTGTTTACCCTCCCTCCCTCCTCCTCCATTAGCTGCTGTTCCTGCTCCAGGAACTGTGCAGCAAGTGCCTGCTCCAGCCCTGAAACCCTGTCCTCAAGCTGTGCAGTGAGCCTCAGCCTTTTCTCCTGTCTCTTGGCATGTGTTTTCTGTAATCATAAATCCCTCTGTTTCTGGTACTGGACCTGCTTATTGGCCCCATCAAGAACTTCAACCATAAGTTCATCCCAGAATGCTTCCTCTTGGAACAGTCCATGAAGATATGTTGGGCCAGCCTAGGGGTATGTCTACACTATGAAATTAAGTCAATTTAATAGAAGTCGATTTTTTAGAAATCGATTTGATACAGTCGATTGTGTGTGTCCCCACTAAGCGCATTAAGTCGGCGGTGTGCGTCCACAGTACCGAGGCTAGTGTTGACTTTTGGAGCATTGCACTGTGGTAGCTATCCCACAGTTCCCGCAGTCTCCGACGCCCATTGGAATTCTGGGTTGAGCTCCCAATGCCGCATGGGGCAAAAACATTGTCGCGGGTGGTTCTGGGTACATGTCGTCAGGCCCCCTCCCTCTCTCCCTTTCTCCCTCCCTCCATGAAAGCAACGGCAAAAAATCATTTCTCGCCTTTTTTCCTGGGTTACCCATGCAGATGACATACCATGGCAAGCATGGAGCCCGCTCAGCTCACCATATGTCTCCTGGGTGCTGCTGGCAGACGCGGTACTGCAGTGCTACACAGCAGCATCCCCTTGCCTTGCCTTGCCTTGCCTTGCCTTGCCTTGCCTTGCGGACAGCAGACGGTGCAATACGACTGCTAACTGTTGTCGTCGTCCAGTGGGTGCTCCTGGCCGACCTCGGTTAGGTTGGTCAGGGGCTCCTGGGCAGACATGGGTGCTCCTGGCTGGCATCGGTGAGGTCGGTCAGGGGTGCCTGGACAAAAATGGAAATGACTCCAGGTCATTCTCTTCTTTAAGTTTCGTCTAATGGAGATTCAGTCCTGCCTGGAATATCATGCCAGTTGTAGGCTTCTGCCTCAGGCTGCTCTCCCAGTCGGTAGCACCGCATAGTCGCACCTACCCCAGCCTACCCCTTGCTCCCATGGCTCATGAAACCTGGACAGTAGTAAGGAGCAGTTCAACTATAGGCTGAGCAAGTGCACAATGGTGGTAGAATGTGCTTTTGGATATTTAAAAGGTTGCTAGCGCAGTTTACTGACTTGGTTAGACCTCAGTGAAACCAATATTCCCATCATTATTACTGCTTACTGTGTGCTCCACAATATCTGTGAGAGTAAGGAAGGAGATGTTTTGAGGCAAATCGCCTGGCCACTGATTACGCACAGCCAGACACCAGCGTGGTTAGAAGAGCGCAGCAGGGCGCGCTGTGCATCAGAGAAGCATTGAAAACCAGTTTCATGACTGGCCAGGCTACGGTGTGAAAGTTGTTTGTTTCTCCTTGATGAAAACCCGCCCCCTTGGTTCACTCTACTTCCCTGTAGACCAACCAGCCTCCCCTCCTCCCTTAGATCTCCGCTTACAGAGGCAATAAAGTCATTGTTGTTTCAAATTCATGTATTCTTTATTAATTCATCACACAAATGGGGGGATAACTGCCAAGGTAGCCCAGGAAGGGTGGGGAAGGAGGGAAGCACAGGGGTGGTGTAGTTGTAGTTGTCCTTCATGCCCTTGGAGATTTTTTCAAATATTCCGGCATTTCGTCCTTTGGAACGGAGTTTGGATAGCACGGATTCATCTCCCCATACAGCGATCAGATGCAGTACCTCCCATTCGGTCCATGCTGGAGCTCTTTTGTCATTCTGGGACTCCATGGTCACCTGTGCTGATGAGCTCTGCATAGTCACCTGTGCTGATCAGCTCGCCACGCTGGCCAAACAGGAAATGAAATTCAAAAGTTCGTGGGGCTTTTCCTGTCTACCTGGTCAGTGCATCTGAGTTGAGAGTGCTGTCCAGAGCGAACACAATGGAGCACTCTGAGATAGCTCCCGGAGGCCAATACTGTCAAATTGCGTCCACACTACCCCAAATTTGACCCAGTAGGGTTGATTTCAGTGCTAATCCCCTCGTCGGGGAGGAGTACAGAAATCGATTTTAAGAGTCCTTTAAGTCGACAAAAATGGCTTCGTCGTGTGGACGGGTGCAAGGTTAAATCGATCTAATGCTGCTAAATTCGACCTAAACTCGTAGTGTAGACCAGGGCTAGGACTACACTGAGGTCGAGCTGTGGAGGTACAGCAGCCAGTAAAGGTCGAGAGTCCTGCAATAGGACAAGACACAGAGGGTTATTGTTCCAAAGAGCTCAATAGAGGAGCACAGAATTAATTCCTGTGGAATTTCAAGGACATAAAATGTTTCATTTCACAACTGAACTTCAGTATATTGTGAAAGGGATGCTTCAGTTCACAGACTCTCCCTAGAGACAGCCTGGTTATTCACAGTTAAAGCAGTGGCTAGTATCAAACCTGGGATCTCTGGAGCTTAATGCATGAGCCTCTACTGTATGAGCTAATAGATACATCTCTCTTAGTCAAAGCTGTAGCAGACTCATCAATCTCTATCTGGTCTATCTGCCACTAGAGGGGAACAGACTGCCACTCCAAGCAGGCATAGGTTACACAGATACAATAGTAAGTTAAAAATTCTAAGCTGTTTTTGTTTTACAAAAATTGATAATTATTTGGGTTGGGTGTGGGCGGTGGTCAGTGGCCTTGCTATAAAAGCTTTTTCTATCATTTCAGGCCTTTCACATTTTAGAAGACATAACTGTCCTTGTGGTGCCTGATTGCAAAGGAAGGTATTGTTCCAAGCTGCTGGTGGGAAACCTTCAGTTTATTCAAAGTTTTCAAACATATAATGACTGAACAGCACATTTATGAGTGGAGTGGGCTGGTCAGCTACTGAAGTGTCCCTGGCAAATATGCCGTTCCCTGCAAAGTGATTAGCTATCTGGAGTTCCTGCTTCAGGGAAAGTTTGCAGCTATCAGCACTTGGGATTGGATCAGGTCAGAATTCATGAGGGAATCAAAAGGATGTTGTGTTAGCTTCCATATGGCTTACCCTGTTATGTCTGCATGCAAACACACATAACTCCACAGCCTTCCTCCTCCCCACCCCATGCACATTACTGGACAGAAATTCAAACTGCAGTTGTACTTGGGACAAATGATTTGATCACCATGTACTGGATGGACTACCTCTAGCTGAAATGGACGAGATTTGGGAATGGAAAACACTTCCCCAAACCCACACACAATTCACTATTTCCATATGACTCCATAGTCTGTTAAGTGCTTAAAGAGTGGAAGACTTAAAGGCATGGTAATGTAATGTTATTATTTTTAAGAAATAGGAATGGCCCTTGCAAAAATGTGTGCCTTTCCAGTAAAAGTACTCTTTAAGGGTGTCTTTTACTGTTTGCTTTTCCTGGTCACCATTTTGAACTCCAAGTGGTGTAGGTGAAGGGGAGAAGGGATGCTAAGGCGTTGGGATACAATCCGCCATTAGCGGATACACACTGCTAGCCAAGGCTTCTCGTAACTTTTGTGTTGGTTCATAGAGTGGAAATCCCTCCCATTACTGTATCAATAAACATTAATGTGGAGCCAGAAACTTACAGGGCTCAGGGACAGTTTCCGTCCCTTCCATGTCTGCTTCAGGCTCAGCAGCAGGATGGTCCTTGGGGGTGCATCAAATAGCACCTCTGAGTATGGACCCAGAATTTTGTGTCAAGTATCAGAGGGGTAGCCGTGTTAGTCTGAATCTGTAAAAAGCAACAGAGGGTCCTGTGGCACCTTTGAGACTAACAGAAGTATTGGGAGCATAAGCTTTCGTGGGTAAGAACCTCACTTCTTCAGATGCAAGTAATGGAAAGCTCCAGAGGCAGGTATAAATCAGTGTGGAGATAACGAGGTTAGTTCAATCAGGGAGGGTGAGGTGCTCTGCTAGCAGTTGAGGTGTGAACACCAAGGGAGGAGAAACTGCTTCTATAGTTGGAATATAAATCTATAAATTTGCAAATTTGACACCATCAGATCAGGATTAAACAAAGACTGTGAATGGCTATCCAACTACAGAAACAGTTTCTCCTCCCTTGGTGTTCACACCTCAACTGCTAGCAGAGCACCTCACCCTCCCTGATTGAACTAACCTCGTTATCTCCACACTGATTTATACCTGCCTCTAGAGATTTCCATTACTTGCATCTGAAGAAGTGAGGTTCTTACCCACGAAAGCTTATTCTCCAGAATTTGGTGCTGATCCTGTTCTGAAGTGTGCTCTGGGACTGGTTTCAGCAACAGAGTGACTTCATGGTCCTCACTCAGTGTCTTCTGCTGGCTCCCATTAGTCCCCCTGCTGCATTCTAGGGTCAGCAGGGTACCATCCAGACTGACTAGGTCATCATTTACCATGGTTGGCTCTGTGAAACTCCCCATTAAACAGTCACAATATCAGTTTGTTGCCAAGGTGCGGTTCTAGTCCTTGGTCCCTGGTCTTCTGGTACTCACTCCTGAGCTGCTTAATCTGCCCTCTGCACTGGTCACTAGTTAGGTAAATTTGTAATGCTGCAAGTTTTTGGCTATTTGCTGGTATGTGTAGTCATTCCTGGTACTCTTACTAAAAAGTCCACTGGCCTTGTTGGCCTCGAACCAAAGATTCACCAAAATCTGGTTGTGCTCCTGTGACCAAGAAGCTGCACGCTTTGCAAAAGGCTTGTTTTGGTCAGTCTCCATTGCAAACACAAAAGGCTCTCTGACGGTGAGTTTGCAGCTAGGTGGTCAGAAGATAATGGAAGGACTGACTCACTGAACTGCTGCTGTATGCGTAAGGGGGGTGGCTTCCATTTTCACTTGAGTCAATTGGAGAATCTTGGGATAGAGAGGGCAAAGGAAGTTGGTCTATGGGATTTTGGAATACTTTTGGCAGACTACTACGACTCAAGTCGCGTGGACTGCATCTACACTGCAAAGCAACAGGGCTTGAACCTTGGGCCTTGGCATGACTTGGGCTTGGATCCTCCATCCCCACAAGGTCCTAGAACCCTAGGTCTGAGGCTGAGTTCGAGAGATTTGTGTGTAGCTGGGAAGGGTGGAGGTTGGCTCACGCCTGAGTCTGAGCCCAGGCTTTCATCGAACTGTAAAGATACCCTTTTAGCCCTACAGCCTGAGTCAATTGACCCGGGCTCTGAGATTCGGTGCCGTGAGTTTTATATTGCAGTGAAGACAAACACCCTTTGTGGTGTTCTACAGTCCACCGATTCCTTCTTTCATTATGGTAACTTTTGTACAGCACAGAGTATCTTAGACCGTATTGACACTCAGCTACATTACTGCCTTTGCTTACCAGGATAAAACCTCATTGAAATCCTGTTGGGTTGAAATCAGTGGGAATGCCCAGATGTAATTGTCAGGCAAAATTTATTCTTATAACAAAGTCACCTGTTTTGTTTTGTGTTCCATCTCTCATGATAAAATTTAGTATCTTATTTCCTTTTATTTGACTGCAGATGTGCCTTGAGCTAATAGTTTAAATGATTTATTTTTTTTCACAGTAACTCTCACTTTTTATCTAATCACTGCACTGAAAGTTTTTTTTTAAAGTTAGAGCTTGTGGACAAATTCTGTGCTGATTTACACACCAGGCATTTCCATTAATTTAAGATGGATTGCAGGGGTCATAAGTCAATGCAGTATTTGGCCTATAGCCTCTAGTTTATTTTTGTTCTCAGACTAAAAACCACATTCTGCTCTTCTGAAGATAAAAGCACTCAGCCAAAAAAATTTAACAGACCTCTTTGCATAACCAGTCCAGAGAAAATGACACAAAATTATGCCCTTTTGATTTTTGTATGAGTATGGATATGGCTGTGATGGAGGCTTCCACATTCATGCTCTGTTCTGAATGTGGTCTGTATTTGATAATGCTGGGGAGAATTTCAAAAATGTTGAAATGTAAGTGAAAATTGGGGGAAATTTTCTATAGTTTTGTGCCTGTTTTCTTCCCTGCTTTTCAGTAGTTCTAGTATTTGATCTATGCAAACATTCCAGGGTCCTGTGTATTCCGAACAATTTGCCATGGAGTCCACCCTCATTTTTTATTCATTTAAAAATAATAATTTAAATGAAACTGTCACATACTTTCCAGCCTGTTGCACCAGAGAGCTGCAGTGGCAAAGGATTTTGACCCAGAGTACACAGGAGCTTGAGTCTGCCCCATAAATGAACGTATAACATGTTAGGGTCCATTATGCGACCTGTTCTAGTTATCCAAAGCAGAACAGACTTCCTAGTAATTCCTTTATTGGACATAATCATTGTACCAGTAGCAAGTGTTTTTAGCACTAGAGTAGAAATAAGTACTTCAGTACCTTGTTGAATTGGGGCCTTGCTAAATTGACTGCACTATAAAGACCATATCCAACTCTCATTGAATCAGGTCCAACCTAAGTGATGAATATTTTGTTAGAGAAGTGTTGTTTCCATTACAGTGTACAACATTTTTAACATTTAAAAACTATTATTAAAATATGTAGTTTTAAAACATATTTTTATCTTTATAAGGAGCAGATTGCTGCTTAATTGGCAACTGCCATGTATCAGTAGATTAGAAATGTACTTCCTGAATATGATTAATTACTCATTTCTCATCCATATTAGTTTATTAAAGCTGAATGATGTATGGATTATAAACTACAAAATATATTCTGAACGTCTAAGTGGAGATACATTATGTTTTAAAACTATCATAAGAAGTCCAAAATATTTTCAACTAATACAAAAGTTTGTTGTCCTTAATATCTCTGGCATTAAGAAAAGAGATTTTTACATTGGTGTTTTAAATACTAGAACTGGCCAATTCCTAGAAAAATCAATACACAATTATAGTTTTTTTTTTTTTTTAATGCCAGATTTATTTTAATGTTTCTGTTTCAAAAGAAGGGAATGGAAAATATATTTTGCAACTGTATATATGTTGTTACACTCTCAGAATAAAAAATTAATTTGAAGAAAAATCTGAATTTTTCATCAAAAGCTTCTGCTGAAAAATGTAGCAGAATAGAAAATTTTGAAAAAGCTAAAATGTTTTCACAAAATCTTTTATTTTAAAAAAAAGGCTATTTTTGAATTGAAATATATTTTAACAAATTTCCATCGTTTTAATACTGGTGTCTTTATTCCTCAATTATGGTGAAAGACTGTCATATATTAAAGGATGATTAATATATGAAGACTTATTTGCTGCAGAGAGCTGGTGGAAATTTCTTATATTTTCAAAATGTAGATGAACTTTTATGAAAAATGTTGTTCCTTTTTTAACTAACTGATGTGTGACCATCTCTTAAAGACTTATGTTCTGATAACCAAGAATTTCAATGAATCAGGATTTATATGTTCAAGGTATGTTGCCACATATATGAACTGCATTTGGATCGATGACTTAGAAGTGAAAGGTTCCCATAACGAATATCTTGAATCGTCATGTCCTCCACATTGAACTAATATCTATTTGACCCAAAATAAGAGTTTGAAATCAGAGGGACTATCTTAGCTGCTATTTAATTATTTATTTAAATCTACTAATGGTACAAGGACCTTAAAATCCTACTGTACTTTATATAAATAAAAGGTCAGCTAAGTACAAGCTGCTAAAAGGATAATAAACCTTTATTAAATATGTGCCAAGGTTTTTTTTCAAGATGTCATTATAATATTTCAGTAATATTCCAGAATGACACATACTGCAGAGTAATCTAATGACATAAGATGCAGGTAACCACAGGAAACTTTCTAGGTGCCTTTAACAGATTATGACAGCACTTGTGGAGAGTTTCCTTTGTTCTTGCTCAATCAAATGAGTAATTGAAGAAAGTACACAAAGGGAACAACTATCTGACAATGAAGCAAGAGAGGGTGTTCCCTAATTTGTTAGGACACATAGTTAGCAAATACCTTTAAGGTCGGTCACCGGCACATCCAGTTGGTGTGGAAATCCTAGTGGAATTTTAGTATTTGATTTTTTTGCAGTTACAGAATTCATTTTTGAGACTTAGTACACTTGCATTTGCAGCAGCAGCAATGTTAGAAGGCATAACTTTTATATTGGCTTTCAGAACTGAGAATTTCATTTTATTTCAAGCTACAGTATTACTACAAATGCTACAAGTAAAGGACTGAATCAGTCTAATAGGTTTGTTCATGTTGGTAGCGATGCCTATTGGGGGTTTGTTTAGGGTTACCATATTTCAACAATCAAAAAAGAGGACGGGAGGAGCCCCGCCCTAGCCCCGCCCCCGTCCTGCCCTAGCCCCGCCCCTGCCCCTTCCACTCCCTCCCACTTCCCACCCCCTCAGAACCCCCAACCCTCCCCCCCACTCCTTGTCCCCGTGATTGCCCCCTCCTGGGACCCCTGACCCTAACTGCCCCCCAGGACTCCACCCCCTACCTAAGCCTTCCTGCTCCTTGTCCCCTGACTGCCCCCTCCTGAGACCTTCCCCACATCCTAACTGGCCCCCTAGGTCCCTACCCCCTACCTGTCCTCTGATTGCCCCAACCCTTATCCACACCCACACCCCCTGACAGCCCCCCCCCCCAGAACTCCTGACCCATCTAAACCCCTCTGCTTCCTGTCCCCTGACTGCCCCCTCCTGGGACCCCTGCTCCTAACTGCCCTCCAGAACCCCACCCCCTACCTAAGCCTCCCTGTTCCTTGTCCCCTAACTGCCCCCTCCTGAGACCCCCCCACCTGTACTCTGACTGCCCAAAACCTTACACCCCCAACCCCCAGACAGCCCCCCCGAACTCCTGACCCATCCAACCCTCCCCCTGCTCCCTGTCTCTTGACTACCCCCTCCAGAACCTCCCTGCCGCTTCTTTGAGCCCTGGCCCCCTTATCGTGCTGCAGAGCAGCACGCTCGGCAGCAGGGGGAGGGCAGCAGGGTCGGAGCTCCAGACTGCCGGAGGCCGAGGCGAACGGCCAGCCGGCGATCTGCGAATGCGGGGGGGGGGGGGAGGGAGGGAGAGAGAGGAGGGGAGTGGTCTCAAGTTGCAGGGGAGAGGAAGGGGGACGTGGAGGAAGGGCTCAGGCTGCCGGAGCCCCGTGCGTGTGGCACAATCCGGCCAGCTGTCCTGTAAGCCGCGCACGCTCTGCATGGAGGGAAATCCGGACATTGACAAATTCCCCTGGACGCTATTTTTAACTCAAAAAAGCCGGACATGTCCGGGGGAATCCGGACGAATGGTAACCCTAGGTTTGTTTGAGTTTATTAGCTTTCACAAACTAAGCAGTGTGACGGCCTGGTCAGTGCCCTCTTCTGCTGTAGCAAGTAGCATAGGTCATTCAGTAGGTGGCACACTTCCCTCTGAGACAGTACTGAACCAATGCACCAGCATAGTATTAAAGGGGATTGTGCTGTGGAAAATATCATGAGTTGTAAAACCAAGGTCCCAACCACTTGTGCTCGTTAAGAGTCCCATGTCATGTTTCAGAAGAGTAATAATGTTAGCCTCAGTAATATGGTCAAAATTCAGCTGATTTTTTTGGGCAATTTTAACTTTTCCTCTTTAAATTCCCCTTGCCATTTCAAGTGGGTATGGTATTCTTCTTCACCTATCCTCAAATTGTCAGGCAGTATTACTGTGTGCAGTGTTCCAACCCAAAATAAGTGAAATTCTCTCTCTAGATAAAAAGCTGTCTGGGATTCTTTGGAATGAAGATATTCTAAAAGTTGAAGGCTGTTTGAGAAAGCTACTAATGAGAGGATATCAGGTACTAATGAGAATGTAAGTAGTTTAGCTTTAAAAAATAAATCCATGTAATTGTTAAGGTTATATAACTCAGATGTTGTTAAATCATGCCATGCTTTTGGCAAGCTTTTACTTCATCTGTGCTAAGAAAAACTGGAAAAAAAAGATTGAATACAATATGCAAAATAAATTTGAGAACTGTTTCATTTGAAAAGAAAAAGAGAGAGAGAGAGAGAGAGACAGAGAGAGAGAGAAGTGACCTGTTCCTGTTAGCATAGTGTGGATGTTGACAGGGGAAATTTTTTTAATGCCTGAAAGTAAGGATTGTTAAAAAAATTATCTGATTCTGATATTAAAATGCAAGATCAAAGACAAGATGGGGGTGGCACTCAAGGGATTAATTTATTTTAAATTAGAAGTGCTCGTAATGGCTTGGCAGACTACACAATGCTGCCTGCACATTCTCTTATCCAGCTTGCTAATTAGCTATGAAAAAATGTGAAGAGTAAAAGTTACATTATTCAAAATTTTTCCAAGATTCATGGGCCTTAAAAAGTCCTGAAAGGACCAATATCTATAATTACAGTTTTCAAAAATCTCTGCCCCTCTCTCATTTTTTTCCTAATCACTATGTCAAATGGTGATGTGTTACTATCAAGTTACAGATATTAATACATAACAAGTTAGTTCTGCCCCGGCTATGCTTTTAAGTAAAGGTATAGATTTTGCGAAAGGAAATCACAGTTTTGAATAGACAGCTCAGAGAAACATTTTCCTCCAGGAAATAGTTCCATTAATTCTTTACCATGCGAAGAGCACATCCTTTGGGGACATGGATCAGCATTCACATTGCACTCCCAGTCAGTCCCCGGGCCAGGCCGGGGAAGCTAACGATCCAACCAGCAGACCAAATTTGATGATGAATCCTGGTCACGTGCCACCTGAGGCTCGTTGCACATACACTAAGAAGCACATCCCTTCTACTAAGCCCTCTTCCACTATTATTTACACACAGTGAAAAGCTAAATACCTTCACTTTTGTCCTCTTCCACACCATTTGAGGGTGAGCTCCAAGAAATGTCTGGCATAAAGATCTGCTTCATTGTGACTTAATCAAATTATGTGGAAAAGTCATGGAAAAACTTCCATATGAGGAAAAATTAGTACTATTTAGATTAGCGAGTGTATAGGTAAGAAAGGATATAATAGAGTTGCTTAAAATAATTAATGGGATAGAGAAGGAAAATTGAGAGGGTCTGTTTACCTTCTCTTAATACAAGAACAAGGTGGCATTCAATCAAAATGAAAAGCAACACATCTAAAACTGATAAAGGGAAACATTTTTTAACGTCATGAATAATTGACTAGTGGAACTCATTGCCAATAGATATAACTATACAAAAGAGTTTACAAGCATTCATAAAAAGATTACATGTTTATATCAATAAAAATACCCCGCCACCTGAGCAAGCAATGTTCCATGGAGAGACCATGCTGCTACCTATGGCAGGTGGGAGACAATATAAACAATTACTTTCCTTTCGGCAGCTCCCTCCCTCTGCCCTTCCCAGGATTCTAGTGCCCTCTCCTCCCTGTTCCTGTCCTCATAGCAGCAGCTACTGACCGATTCTGCTCCTCCCTTTCCCCCGCTTCCAACTGCAGCTCCCTCCCCTTAGTACCCATCTCCAGCAGAACCCATGATGAGTGGCTGATTGCAACCCAGCTCACTGCCTGTCTAAGACTAAACTAAACACAGTAAACTGAGTGCAGACCAGTGCCCTGAGCCTAAGATCCAGCTCAATGCCTCTCTCCTCAAGGAGAAAAAGAAAAGGACCTTTTCTACAGCAGCCCCTTGTCTTACAGAGACAAGAAATACACACTCGCCCCCAGCATCAGAAAGACATCCCCAGCTGTGTGAGTAGGTGTCTTTATAGGCCTCAGGGACAGTATGTGAACAGATATGTGCGTGTGGGGGGAAGTGAGTGTGAGAGGACTGTGTGGGTTTGAGGGAACCCTAAGTGGGAAAACAGAAAAAGAAGGAGGATAAGATACACCAAAATATAGTCAAATGAAGGGGAAAAAGGAGTGAAGGAAAAGAGAAGAAAGTATAAAAGCAAACAATACGTAATACATTAAAATAATAATATAAAGCTATTTCTATTAATATTGGTTTATTGATTTGGATTCCCATTGAAAAAAGGTTTCATATCCCATTAGTTTCCTGAACCATCCAGTCCTCAAGAAAAAACACAGTTCATTGAGGAGTAATAATAAAACTACTAATCATTTGCACCTCTTCCTTTTGACGCCATCAGATAAGTTTATACATTTGGATTAATTTAGCCACACAATAACTATGTTGAAGCAGGTAAATATCAGCACCTTTCTACAAATGGAGAAATTGTACTAATACTATTTGTCTAATAGTAGCTTGATGACAAAGTAGTCTAGTCTTCAAGTGCACAGGGTAAGCGCACAGAGTCAGGTAATTTTTCTCAATGAAAGAATGTATTTCGTTAAACGTGTTAGCTATTTTTAAAAGTTATTTTACATTTCAACTCAATTGTACTAGAGTAAGAAAAATAATATGTCATTTTCTATTGTCTGGTTGTGGGAGCAGCAGCAGTTTTCAAAGCTAATAAATGATGTAAGCTCCAAGATCAAATCGGATTTTAATATAAATGACAATGTTTAATAAATGGTGTACAATGCTGATGATTGTTATAATTAATTATATTTTCACTGTAGCAACAGTATGATATGCTAGGTGCTTTCCATACAAACAAGAATGAATGATCCTAGTGGCCTGAGAATTGTAAATAACAGTTGCAAATCTGACTCTTTGGAATTTTCTTACTTTTTGACTTCAACTTCTTTGTTTAGAAACCAAATGGTAAAAATGTAAAGGTAATGTCACAGAACCCAGAAAGGAGAGAGAATGGGTGACTCAGGTGCCCCTACTGCCTCTGCATGAAACTGCTAGTGGCAGTTGATGAAAGAACCTGCTCTGGCATCTCAGGCCACGAGACTACAGGGACTATCATGGCATAGCTAAAGTGCTGTAGCTGTACTGATATAACCCCATAATGTAGATGCAGCCTACATGACGGAAAAGGTTTTTCTGTCAGTGTGGGAGCACCACCTCTCCCAGAGATAGTAGCTAGGTCAACAGAAGCATACTTTGGTAAACCTCACTGTGCCTGCACTGTGGTTAGGTTGGCATAGCTACTGTGCTCAAGGGTATGGATTTTTCACACCCCTGAGTGCTATAGCTATGTCAATTTAATTTTAAATGTAGACTAGGCCAGGTAGCTGCAGTACCAACCCAAGACAGTGTTTCCACCTGCTCTCCCCTGGTGTTGGCTCTGTCAAGATGCATGCAGTCAAACATAGGCTATGCAGCTTGTCAAAAATAGCTTTTGAGCCAGAACTGAAAGAGACCTTCATGACATTGGCTTAAAAATCATGATACTTTAAACATTATAAATGCTGGGTTCTTTTTATTTGCCTTCTGGTATTTGAGTCTTCAGGATTCATTTTTCTTTGCAACTATAAGAGCTAGAAACTTTTTTAAATTAAAGCTGAGATTCTCATTTAATCACATGACTCCAGTAGCTGGGGATTTAAGAAAATCACCAAATGTTGCAAGATTTGTGATAACATTGCAAGTTGGCAACACTGTAAAAATGTCAGTTTTGTGTGGGCCTGAATTTTCATTACAGGTTTACAAAACCTAATATGAATAAAATGTTTTCAGTATGAAAATTAGAATAAATAATGCTTAAAAAAATAAACGTTCCGTGAGGCCAAACAATTAAGATGATTGTGCTAGTACCTAGAAACAAAAGTGAAACTAGCCAGCTTAGTTTTACTCTGAGCAAAAAGGTAACATCAAGAGCACAAATGGTGAAAAATAACTGATCTGTAATATCCATATTGGTTTAATTATCAAAGATATTATTACTACATACGTAAGGAATTTTATTTAAATATATGACTTTATTTTGATATTATTTCTCTATTTAATTACTGGTTTGGAACACTAAAGACTTGTTTTATTTTATGAAGTAGTAAGAAAAATAGTGGAATGAACATAAAAATGTTAAATCAGAGTACTTTGTTTCTTTCTTGCTTTACATAGTACTTCAACAGAATATTTTCCCCGGAGTTATGTGCTTATTGGAGACAAACTATATTAAGAAAAAGGTGGGCACAGATATTCTAGCATAGAATGAATTGGCACCACCCTCTTATTTCTGCCCTTCATATCTCCCTTTACTCCCTAGAACATGAGAGCAAAAGCAGCTGATATAAAACGTTCTGAATCCTCATTGGCTGGCAGGGTCACAATTTAAGCTAACAGCAAACCACAGAGACCATATTGGGCACAAGTGGAGCACTTGTCCTGTCTCAGCCTTTTCACTGGCTGCTGCAGCCTGCAGGCCTCTGTACTCAGAGCAGCAGCCTTGAAAAGAAATATTGCTAACAAGTTCACATGTATGACATCCAGTATTCTTTAAGATGAATGTCACCTATCATCTATAACAATGAAAGCAGGGAGCCCTGCAGCTGACAATATTTTTTATTATTTTGTATACTTATATTAAACAAGTTACTTCATTTTTAAAATTGTTTTCTAGTGACTCTTCAGATAAATAGATATGAAAATAAAACATTTTAAAACAAGTAAACAAAATAAGCCCAGAAAATGTTTAAAGCTGAAGATTCTCTTTTGGAAATACACACTGAGTTTAGAAATAGACACTGAGTTTGCAATCCGAGTAGTCTGGAAAAAGCCATACTGCTTTGAGCAATTTGTTTTGTTTTTATATTTCCAAAATCCCATTTAGAGAGTAATGGAATAATTGCTGAGAATCCTATAAACCTTCCCTTTGGGAGTATGGGGCAAAGCAGTACATGATTTAAAGTACGTATTGCATGACACATTAGACAAGCTACTTGGACTGGGGATGGGAACCGCAAGAAAACAGGTTCAAATGCTCAAGAAATGCAGTCAGCATCAGGAACTCTGGTATTATTTTGTTCTTCCTGACAGATAACATGATCTTGACCAGGCGAGGGAAAGGGGGTGGAGGTGGTGGAAAATAAAAAGGGCGGGGGGAGGAGGATCCCACATCCTTAAAGGAAATTCTCAAGCTGGGAAGACGCACAACTTTTGCATGGCAAGTTGAGACTGGCTCTCCTGGGAGTTCCCTTTTCAAAGGAGGGGGAGGGGGAAGCAGAGATCTCCTCTGGCTGGGGGAGGCAGCTGCTTTGCACTCGGAAGCCCTGCCTCTTCCCTCCCCCTCTCTTTCTGTCTGCACAGTGCACCTCTCTCTCTCTCACACACACACACACACAGAGCCCATCATTCTCTGGAACTGGATCTTCTGGTTCAGCCTCCCTCCCTAGGACGCGCTGGGGGATCCGATGACATCACTGGCTGAGCTCTCCCCTCTCTCTCCTTGTAACTTCTGTTCTGGGAAGTGGTGCCAGGAATAACCCAGTCTGTCTGCAGCTCCGAGAGGCTCCCTCCTCCGGAAAAAAACTGCGGCTTCTCCGGCCTCTCTCTCGCCCTGATTTTATTCTCATTTTAAATCAAGCTCCACCATTTAAAGCGAGAAAGAGAGCGAGGAAGCCCGAGAGCAATGGTCTATCCTACTACAAGTCAATGAACCAGACGCCCCTTGGCTGCCGGGATATCTCGATCTGTCTCTATATAAAGCAATGCCGCGGGCCACCTCGCTCCAGGCACCACCTTAGCAAAGGCGCAACAAGAGCCCCCCAGCGGAACCAACAACAACAAGGGCACCAGGAGGGGTTTCCTCCTTCCGGCTCGGTGACTTTCCAGGTGAGCAGCAGCAGCTGCTGCAAGGACCCCTCCCCCTCTTAGCCCCCCCTCCCCGCCCCTGTCACAGGCACCAGCTGACAGCCGCTTTGAGCTGGTGCTGGGGCGGGGGGGGAGACACTCGTTGAATGGCGATTTATTTATTTATTTTGACTGTAGCTGGAAAAGTCCTTGACAAGTTGGGTGTTTTGAGGCGCAGGCTTGCGAGGGTTTCTGGAGCAACTTGCAAGTGCGCTGTGTCACTGGGGGCTGTCTGGCTGCAGCAGGGGTCCATGAAGGACATGTGAAGAATGGGAGGGGGGTATTGAGGGAAACCAGTGGGGCTGTAAACCCATCCGAGCGGTAAGTCGCCTCGAGGCGTGCTGAGCTTGTTGCGATCATCGGCCCGTTTTCCTCGGATGCTGGGAACCGTTCCCCTCTAATTGCACTGGGGGGGAGGTCTTTGTTAGTGGCCCGCTGTTAGGAAATGTGGGGAATACCCAGCATGTAAGTGTATGCAGATTAGGAGCAGGCTGCCTTGCGTAATCTCCTCCTGTGGCGAAGAATGGGCATGGTTACTAAGGAGAGACACGCAGGAGGGGACACGGCTGCTCGGCTCTCACGCTGGGCTCCCGATGGCAAGGTGGGGGGTGGGAGTGGGACGCAGACGCTCCGTGGAGGGGCAGGGGGTTGCATGGAAGAGGGGGGTTGCCGCTGGAATGATCCCAGGGGCTGGACGGTGGCTTGGTGGACGCTTCAGCTGGCTGTCGCGGCTGACTTGTCCTTGTGCGTATATGGGGGGGTGGGGTGGGGGGTGGGAGCGCGTGTGCGCCCCGGGCTGGAGGTGGCGGGGGCTGGATGCGTGTGCGGGGCTGTGCTGCGCTCTGCGCCTTGATGCCTGTTCCCTGAAGTGGGTGGAACGTTGGCCCGTTCCGGGAATGTTCCATGACGTGTAAAAGCCACAGGAAGGGGGTTAACAAGGGGCTCTGCCTGCTGCTGCCATCAAAGCAGATGTGCTCGCTCTGCTTTTGCACATTCTAAACAGACCATTGTTCCCTTGGGGGAGGGAGGCTGGAAGTCAGCTTGCAAGGGGAGGGGGAGCGGCGGCTGTCACTGCAGAAATGAATTTATTATATAACTGGTGTCTATGGTCTGGCTGCATCTGATTATGTAACAGGCACATCCATGTTTGTTATATGTGAGACCCCACCTTGAAACATCTACGCTGCAATGTATGTGTACGGGGGGAGTCTTAATGTGCAACCAGATATTAGTCCTTCAGGGAGCTCTGTGCTGTGAAGGAGGAAGGACGGGATATTCTTCAAGTTGTTTCTCACAGTTTTCCTTGGAATATATTACCTCTGTAATTATGGGGAAATAATATTCGGAGGTTTGGAGGGGAAATCCCAGGTTTAGTTTGGCTAGTATTACTTCACATTTACTGTCTGGGGTTCTTTACATTTTCAAAGTGCTTCACAAACATTCACCATTCCCTGCTTACAACATCCCTGAGAAATAGGTACAGTAAATGTTATTATCCCCATTTTACAAATGAGAACCTGAAGCAGAGAGGAAGGAGCTGCTATTTCTGTTCTGTTTAATATACTTAGGATCTATTATTCTGCAGAATATGTAGAATAATCATTTTAGTGCAACTGATATAATAAAAAGCCTCATCTAGCAAGGCCTAAGCCTATCTTCATGGGTTTGTTTCCATTATTTCCATTACAATGGTAATGTGAATTGTTCAGTTTTCTTATTGTTCCCTTGTGCTACTGGAATCTAATTCAGTTTTGCCCTCACATAAATGATTATGCTATGGGGGGGGGGGGGGGAAAGGGCCTGACTCTAATTTGCCACAGAACTCAATATTTTTCTAATCTATTGACTGGAATATTCAAAGTATTATTTTATTTCTATTATATCAAGAAAAATTATACTAATCAAGAAGGCTAAAAACTTGAAATATTAATCAGGTCCTTACAGTAAGAAGTTTTAATTAAAAATTTAGGTGAAACTCTTGGAAAATGCCATTCAGCTCCATTTCTTTCAACAATTTCTGTTCTTGTCTTCTTTTGAGATAGAACAAGTTTAAGTATTAGAATTTGGATAATTACATGCCTCACTAGTGGTAGTCAAAGTTGTGTGCACAAAGAGTCAAGGATACTAATTTTTTAATACCTTGATCTTATAATGAATCTGTGTTGTGGTTTATGATGGAGGGAGTAAATAAATTGGCCTGCAAAGGAGAAAACAAATAATCATTATTGAATTAAGCTCTTTGGGCAGACCCCATCATTTACATCAGCATCTAGCATAAGGAGACTCTGATCCAGATTTTGGTTCTGGTGCTACTGTAGGGTAAAGTAAATAATAATAGTTATTAAATTGAAAGAACAAGTGGTCTACCAACGAACAAAAGCAGAGAATGGGCCCAACTCTTAACTATTTATTCCGGCTAAACTCCCATTGACTTCAACAGGAATCTAATCTTTAGATTAATGTAAGGACATGGTATTGAGTCATATGTATTTTGATAATGAAAATGACATGTAAACATGTTAGCTTAACACAACTAAGGTGCCAGATTCTTTGCCTACTATGTTTGCAGTATACAAACATACATCATCACTTCCACATTATCTTACAGAGTCCTTTACAATTATATTTTAAATTTCTCTTCGTCTTTGAGGTTAGGAGTCGCTTCTGAAACTTTGGGAATTGGAAGATCTGATATCTTCCACATGGTTTCTGTTGTTTTGCCTAATGTAAAAAAAAAAAACCTGTTAACAATGAAAATGCAGATTATTTATCACACAGAGCTGATTTTTGCACTTAGGTTTTTATTTTTATTCCTGTAAACGAACTCTAGGTTGATTTGGTTTTCACCTGTGTAAATGATATTGATGTGCTACAAAATCAACATATCATTAATTTTGACATCGCTGATGAAATCTTCCCAAGTGTTTAACATCATGAAATATACATTTTTAAAGCATTTACTGATGGTTATCAAAAGTGACAGGAATAAGTTCTGGCTACAGTGACATGTTTCAATTCTGTTGGTATTATGAGGTGAAATGAGAACAGAACTTGGGCTGAAGTAGAAGACATTCAGTCACATATTAACACAACTAAATCCTATTTTATACAAAACTGGTCTCCACAAGGACAGATTTTTAAATTCTCAAGTGACTAGATTTCCTCCTATGTGAGATCTGTTTACAAACCTTCTTGTTACTATGAAGACAAAACAGAGAACCATACGCATTCATGTGGTTCTTGCTGAATAATGGTAGGTGCATATGTCTGCTTGAGTGTTTGGCACTAAATTTGTGTTTAGATTACCGGTGGCACATTCTTTTGTAGCTTTTGGTTTACTGTTTCTAGCTGAACGTATTTATTTTAATAAATCTGTGATGTCACTGTTAATATTTATAGGCTGTGCCTATTGATTTTAAGAAAAGAAAGTTTATTGTATAGCCAAGCTTTCATTTTACCAGGGTTGGTTGGTTATTTATTTATTTATTTATTTTATTAGCAGGAGTGATTGCAAATTGACTTTAAGCAAAAGTGAAAGTGACAAGTACCATATTGGTGTTTTCTTCCTGACTCATTAACAAGGACAATTCTTGATATTAATTTAGAATCTAACCATTTTGGGAATGGCAGCTGGAATATGGAATCTCTGTGTCTGGCAGAAGTGGTTGCTAAATACTGTAATACTTAATACTGTAATTTTCCTTCTTAGGGGAAAATGCCTACTGTTAAATAGTATTACTCTAGGTGGCAAATTGATAAGATTAGCTATGTGAGATGTAAAGTATTGTGAAATAAGGCAGGTCATCAAACTTTCAGACTTCAGTATGTGGGATGGTAGAGTGTTGTAACAAACTGTGGTTCTGTATATTGATGGCTATCAGTCCAGCCCTGGAAGTGGAGGAGTATGGATGACACTTCTTCCACATGATTCTTATTTGAGTTTGCACATGAATTTCAGTTCAAGATAAAACGGTCAGGCCTGCATGCTAACCTTCTACAGTTGGATTGAGTTATGACTTAAATCAGATACATCTTCATGGTAGTGTCCTTGTCAGGATATAGAGGAAAGAATGTTCTATTCAGTCTAATTCACCTCTTCTTTCCAGAAAAAGTGAATATGAAAGTGTAGTTGTATAGGTCCGTTCTCCTCACAAGGGATATGCATAACTGTTATTAAATTTGATGGGTTATAGTCTTTTACAAAATTAAGTACTCCCTCTTGGGAGAATTGAAAGGAAGTGTTGTATGCAGAGACTGCATACCTTTTCTACTCGATTAAGATAGGACAAGTTGCCAGGAGATTTTGTCATTAAAATAATTGATTCTTGCAAGCTTTTAATTTAAAGAGACACGGGCAACTTAATTTTTAACTGATTTTAAAAAATCCTGGTTTTGATAGAAATCCTTTAAATAGTGTATTCTGAATTTAAAAAAAATCACGAATAGTTATGTTAATGATTGTTTTGCTCGCTTGTTTAAGTTTATAAAAGTCTTTTCAGAAAGGAGGAACTGACTATCTGGTACTACAGGGGAAACGGTAAACTGTCTAAAGACACAAACTAAACAATATTTTACACTAATGTCTTTCAGTTATATTAATCTTGGGTGTTACTTTTCATTATGGTAGGTCCGAAATTATCTTAGGGTAATTTCAAACCAGCAGTGTCTCTCTAAAGGATGCAAACAGCAAATAAGAGTCTTGTAGTCTTTCTTTCATCATTGCTGATATTAATATGTTTATTAAGCAATTTTCAGGAATTGTTCTATTTCAACAACATAAAAAAGGAATATTTGATAAGGGCTCCTTTTGTCTTTCTTTAGTGAATTTAGGATTTATGTAAAGTACTGGATTGACAGCCCGAGAGTAAAAATGCCATGCAAGTACAAGTATTACAAGTTTTCCCATGCTAACCTGCCAGTGTACCTTAACTCTGACCTGGAAGGACTGTTAATGGGTTAAAAACATGTTTCTGTCCAACCACATCCATTTTTTGGCTTTTTTACTGAGAGGGCACAAGGCTGCCACCAGTTAGTGCCAATAGTGTCAACATGCACCCCTGTTCATTTGTGAGACCACTAGCTCTGTTTACATATACAATGGAACCACAATAATATCTTTGCAAAATATTCCTTATTCTGTTTTAGATCCCCAAAAACCCTTCCCACAATTATTAAAATGGGTGGGAACATTCTGGCCCGTGTTTCCATGACTCCTAATATGAAGTAATCAGAAGAAATAAAAATATTTAAATAATTATGACTGTCAAGTTGAAATTATGTTAACATTTTTGTTTACTGTGTGATTTAATATTCACCCTCATATATAGCCTAAATATAAGACTGCATGTGGATGCAAGGCCTTAATTTAATTTGCTTCTGATTTGTGCACCTGCAAAAATGTTGAGTTTCTGATCTCATCATACTGCTATAATGAGAGTGGAGTCTGGATAACAACTGTTTATGCCCACCACGTTGTTTGTGCATCTATATTTGTTCATGCTGCTTTGGATGTATATTTTTTTCACGTTTTTCCAGGCACAGAATTGAAGGCATAGTTGAAAGTATGGCCTTTTACTTTTAGTTGATTTCTAAATTTACCATTGTTGAAAGCATTTTTCTATACTTTCTCTAAATGGGCCCCACAGGTAATGTCTATACACATTTTTTTTTTACCCCTTTAACTATATCAGTATAGATAAAATGGTACAGTGCCTGCAAATGTGGATGCAGTTACACTGGTATAAAGGTGCTTATATTGGTACAGTTTATTCTCTTTAATTTACAGGAATAAGCTATATAAGGCCGTGTCTGCACTAGGAGTGTTGTACCAGTGCAAGACTATCAGCATACTATACCAACAAAGCTCTCATATTGTGGATGCAGCTATATTGGCAAAGCTGCGCTTTGTACCAGTTTACTAAAACCACTCCTCATGAGTGAAACAAGCTATATTGATAAAAGCTCAGCTTTGCGGGTCTAGCTGCATTAATGGCTTCTACACTAATGGCTTCTTCCAGAACATCTATGCCAGTAGAAATCACGTCTGTTTTCACCCTTCCAACATAGCTGTGCGACTGTGGTGGCCGAAGTCTGTAGTGTAGACCCGGCCTAAGTTACCTTCATGCTGTTATAACTGTGTCCACACCAATTTAACTGTTGTGTAGATCAAATCTCAGTGCCAGTTCTCGTTTTCCTTAGAATGATATACAAACCATAACTAGCTTAGTATGTTTTAATGACTAGTTATGTGAATATTTTGGGTGTGTTTTACTGCATTTGATTTTTGTTTCTTTAGTAGGAGCTTTATTTAGTTAAAATACTTTTGACAGCCTCTCCATTATAAGAAGTTTATAGTGAATCATAAAATGCCACTTTCCAATATCCAAAAAACATCAGCCCCTCAAAAAGGAATTATAAAAATATTTCAGTTCCTGAGCACTATCTGTTTTAAAATACAAGTTCACTTGAGTACAACCGTGGTAGATGGTACTGTACCTATATTATATTGGCATTGGCAGAAATCTTTCTGGTTTATATGAGCTGCCAAAGAAAGAAAGGTTGTACATTGTTTTTTGAAAGGTGCACTTTAATTACTATTTTGACGTAAAAGGAGTCCATGCTTGAATGTTGCAGAAAGTGTTTTTTTAAAACAAGATTATCATAAATTCTATATAAAGAATTACACAGGAAAGAAGCTAGATAATTTGCATTATATAGCTTAGCTTTTTTTTTTAAACAAAGAGCTAAAGGGAATTGAAACTATGATGTCAGCTGACATGTAACAGTAACCCAGTGGTGTTAAATTGAAATAGAAAGGGATTGATCCTGTTCAAACAGAATGCTAAAATTCCTTGTCAGTCTTTCAAAGGAGGATGATCAGGAAGCAAATAATTTCTGTTAATTTGTACTAACTCTTTTTGGTTTAGTGCTTGTTTCAACATATTTTCAGTTAGCCGGAAAATTCTATCAGATATCATATGATCATGTGTTGGAAATTTTATAATAATGTATTTTCTAGCCATTAAGGCTGCAATAATGTTATGGGCCCAATTTTGCAAGCTTGTCATTTCAGACCACATGGTGAAGTCAGTGAGACTTCCATGTGTGATGGACTTGCAGAACTGGGCACAATACTTTCTCTCAAAGTATGTTATGAATAGAGTATGTTGGAGATATTTAACAATCTCAAAGAAATTCCCCATTATATGTTGTGGAAGATGATACTGCCTACAATGTAATAATAGAAAATAACATTTTAAATGTTTTAAAATAGGATTTTTAATAGGCAGTTTTTGCATACAGTAATGTTTATTTTTAGCAGAGACTTTCTGTTTAAAAAAAAAATTAAAGGGACATGATCAGAATTTCTAGATCTTAAAATAAGCCTTTATTGGCAGTGTTATTTTGTCTATTTTACCTTATAAATCTCAATGTTGTCATTATTTTAAATAAAAATCAACTCCTTTCTGCAGTTCCTGGGTTTTGTTTGGAGTTGTTTTAAAACAAAATCAATGTGTGGTGTGTCCCATTGTAAATAAACTGATGCTCCGACATTAGCTGCAGCACTGTTGTAGACATGCACATTAATTTGTATACAATGGGATTATTTGCTAAAATAATGCATTAGGGACTTTAAAAATTGTTAGCTATAAAACTAAATTTACTGTATATCATTTTAATGATGGTATCAAAATAAAACATACTACTAAGTCATGTGCATTTTATTTTTGATTCAGCTCAAATGCAGCACAAAACAAATATGACTTTGTTGGATAGAAATGTCATGGCTGGTAAAGAAACATTTAAAATTGAAATATACTTATTTCTGAAATAATAATTGGGAATACCTTTCTTTGACAGCAAGATGTGATAATAGTTCTAGAGAAAAGCCAATATGCAGTAGAACATATCTTGGTGACAGGTATTAACTGTGTTTATAATATAGTGCAAAGCTTTTTTTAGTGCAGGTCTGCTTGGAAAAGTGACTGATAATATTATGTGTTGTGGAGTTCCATGGTTATTGTCTCTCAATGACTTCCAGTTCAGATGACAAGTAAACGTATTTTTCTAAGTAAAAGTGCTATGAAGTTATCCTGGGATCTGAAAGTCAAATATTTTTTCCTCACAAACATGAACAGTAACGAAGGTTCTACCAAGTGAGCTAGGTCCTGAGTGACACCGGTACAACCCCTGCCCCTTGCCTTCAACTAGTATGATCAGTTGTCACTGACTGACCCCAGAATTGGAACCGAGTAAACAATTGTGTTAATGTTGCATAAAAAAGAATCCATCTCAGTTTCTTTTAGAACTCCAGAGATGCACAGCAAGGAGGAGTAAATAGTAGTGTAAAAATAAAGTTTTGGTGACTAAAATATGCTGATAGAACTCTGAATAAACAAAGGGAACAGATCTATTGAATAAGATGGTGCCAGTTAACACAGTCACTTTTCAGAGCGGAACCACAACCATAATACATTTTATGTGTGAAAATAATTTCTAGCATCTTGGTGCAGTGGATTATTTTGAAATACTGCAGTACTTGTATGTCACCACAATTTATGTGTGAAAACAACCTCAACATAAGATAATCACCCTCACTTTCTGACAAAAGGATGTGATCATTTACATTTGTAAGATCAAAGGCAATTGTTTTTTGTGCCCGGGAGAGACAAAAATGGTTCTTTAAAAAGAAAAATACTACAATGATAGATTCATAGGTGAAACCCTGTCCCTCTTGAAGTAAATGGTAGTTTCACCATTGACTTCAATAGAGCCAGGATTTCAGTATAAATGTTAAGATCAGAAGCCACCATTACAGTAATCTAGTTTGACCTGCATAACAGAGGCCATAAATATGGCAAAGACTCATTTAAACTACATGTGACTTTCGAAGAATGACTTTTTCTTCTACCTGTCAAAGCATTTGGATGTAGACTTTTTCACAGTACTTTGATAAAGAATGGCGCACAAAACATGCAATGTGTTCATTTATTATTTTGTGTCTAATTCTACAGTCCTGATACAGGGGAAAACTCCTAATTAAGTCAATAGGAATTTTACTTACTGTAGGACTGGGCCCCTTCAGATGCAGTTTGTATTGCTTAAAATATAAGTGGTGGACAAGTTATGTTCATTTGACTTCATGATCTACAGCTGATTCCCGACAGTGACTGATAAACATGTTACTAATACATCTGAAGTGATTTGCGATTAACATTAGGATTTTAGTGTGTAATAAAATACCTGACTAGGAAATCGTGGCCTGATGTTAGCAAAGAAAAAACAAAGATCCTGATTTTTTAAAGATAATGTGTTGCCAAATACACTTCTACCCCGATATAACGCTGTCTTCGGGAGCCAAAAAATCTTACCGCATTATAGGTGAAACCGCGGTATATCGAACTTGCTTTGATCCACCGGAGTGCGCGGCCCCGCCCCCCCGGAGCGCTGCTTTACCGCTTTATATCCGAACTCGTGTTATATCGGGTCGCGTTATATCAGGGTAGAGGTGTACTATGTTGCTACCTCCACAGTGAATTAGTTGCAGTGGGGAGGGAGATGAGCTGGAGAGAAGAGCATGAGATCTGTATACATGGATGAAGAAGATCACCACCACCAAGTCACCAGTAGCATCCTATATGTATTTTGCTAGTATTTTGCTGGGGAGTGGGGTGGGGGCACGGGGGCTTGCCCTGTTCCGCCCAGCCAGTGCTCCTGCCAGGGAGCGGGGTCAGGGTGTGGGGGCTTGCCCACTCCCTGACTGGAATGCCAAGTGTGCAGAACGGGGAAGCCCCCATGCCCCAACCCGGTCCCCTGCAGGAGCACTGAGCAGGGGGAGCCAAACGACGTTGTAAGGGAACATTGCAGGACTTTAAAGGAGTATGTTCTCTAATAGGCCAGTGACCTAATAACGAAACAACATTAACCAGGATAACGTTAAGTGAGAAGTTACTGTACCTATGCCAACGGGAGAGCTTCTCCAGTAAGCATAGGTACTCCATTTCCCCGAGAGGCAGTAGCTATGTCATTGACATACCAGGAATTCGGTCGGTATAACTGTGTCGCTAACGGGAGAGGATTTTCCATATCCCATAGCAACGTAGTTGTACCGACATAACTCTGTAGTGTAGACAAAGCCTTAGTCTAATTTCTTGTGGGCAAAACCCACCATCTCAAGTGGCACCCTTGTTGGCAGTTTCAGGAGAGAGGCCAGGCATGGAAATGGAACTACTTTCTTCCTGACTTCAAAATGGGACCTCTGGAATAGGGTTGGGGCACCTTTGCAAGAAAATGTGGGAATGCTTTTCCCTGCTGCTTGACTGTGCTGACTTCAGTCTCTAGCAGTGTGGGTGCTAAATTAACCTGAGGACAAATGCTAATATTCCCAAGCAAAGGCTAATTCTCTGAGGCCAGGGAGGAAACGAATCTTGCCCTACTGCCCTCAGCCTGCAGATATGGTGGTGAGCAGCCTTATAACTGCTACAACACCCAAGGGTCTGTAGTAGTGGTTGGGGCCTTTGCTTATGCCCTCCATGTTGAAGGTGGGGAAGTGGGGTTTAAATTCAGTGAACCTGCACAGCTACTGCCCTGGATTTCTGTCACTCTGCTCCCTAAGCCACACCTCACATTGCAAGGGAGTGGCAGGCAGAGGGCTGAGACATCTTCTTGGTGCACACCTCTCTGTAGCCTGAATGTGACAGATCTGTAAAGTCTTCTTTGCTCATAGTGTGCCCTTAAGAGAAGGAATATCTAATCTACTTTCGATACCTTGTATTCTTAGGAATTAAGAGACAAGCACTGGAGAAAACTGTTACACTTAAATATGTATGGTTGGATGTATGCTGGCTGAGAATGAAGTACAGAGGGGAATATTTGTGCTTGGTGGGTTGTTAATGTTACTGACAATGGGTCATTATTGCCTGCTAGAAGTTATGTTTATCAACACAAGTTTTCCCTATGCCATAAAATCTCCAACATCTGTACGTTTTTATTTTACCCTTTAAAAGCCTTGCCTCAACTGAGGCTTTTATATTTTAGCTGCACAGGTCACGTGAGCTTGTCTCAGCCAGTAGCTGAGCTCCAGCAGAAATCGTTGCCACCATCTTGGATTAATGTAAATGATAACGGTGCTGAATTTTTATTGGTTCAGTACTCAGAGCAAGCATTTGGAAGTTTTTCCATTGACTTATATGGTTTAATTTAGTGATTAATTTAGTAACCAGCAAGAAAGGCAATAATGGAAAACAATTCTGATCACTTGAACTCTGTCTCAGTCAAGTGGCTTGTCTGTCAAACTAAGAGTGTAATAAATAGAGACTGATTGTTTACAGATGCATATACTATAGTATAGAGGGGTCCCATACTTTCCAGCTTGATTACATGGGAATGCCATGTACTGTCACAGTTGAGATGGATGGATCATATCACGGTTTAATTTTCTGCCAGAGAATGCATTTCAACTCCATTGCTTGGACAGATTTTTTTCTGTAGAAAATAAACAGAAATTTCAATAGAAAATTTAGGGTTTTGTTTTTTGTCATATTGTATGGAGCAATATATACACACACGTAGCTAGAATAATTGTATCAAGTCAGTGGTTTCAGATTTACATCTGTGTAACGAGAGCAAAATTTGGCTTATAGTCCTTGCTTTGATCTTATGCCTTTTGATATTCTTTTAAAAACAGTTTAAATCATCCAGCTGTTAATGTGTGAACATCAGCCTCTGCATCCACACGCAGGTGCTCACACGGGGTCATATTCTGTTACAATAGAATAAGGTGCTTTCAGTATGATTTGGGTATTAAAACCTTTAAAGGATTAGGCACAAAAGTTGTGACAGTGGTTTAGAAGATGAGGGAGACCTACATCTCTTCTCCAGGTCATTCATGCTCCCACTTTAGTGATATGTTAACATGATATGTCTGACCCTAGTTTGTCTCAGGTGCCATCATTTCTGAGATGCATCAAATGAGTAATTTTTTGTAAACTCTGATGTTGTTATTCATCATGAAAACAAATAAGAAAATAATGCCTTCAGTAAAGCTGTAAGGTCATACATATTGCTGTGTTGTAAAAGCAAGGATGGAATCTTACATATCCAGCCTTCCATACAAATTACCATAACCAGTGATTAAGCCTAATCAAAACCCAGCAACACTCAACTGAGTCAACCTGCAGCTAAACCTTCCATCTTTACTTCTCCATTTTAGCGTAGTACTTACTGGAAGAACTTTTAATACCCAGGGTGACTGTGTAGAAGAGATAAGGGGAAATCATTCCTTTATCACCAAACAAAAAACACCACCACCACCACAACAAAAAACCCTTGAGATACGAATTTAAAAGATACAACATTGGGCAAAAGAGGTCAAATTATGAATAAATGGAACACATTATGAAGTGATCTGATTATTTGATAAGGATTCTGCCCTGTGTAGGTTGTTGGGTGTTGGAGGCACTCAGTTTTTGACTTTGTACCTTTTTGCACACCCTGAGGTTTGTGTACAACCCACTATAATTGCAGACTGAGTTGTTTGTTATTTTGCTAATAATAGTTATGTTAATGTTTCAGCTAAGGAGTGCCACCTAGTCCTGGTATGATCTCTTAATTGCACAGGGCTCCATGCTCCTGCAGCTTGCATGCAATAGAATGATGAAAAGCAAAGCAGTGCATTACAAGCCAGGTCTCAAAAACCCAAGCAGTGCCCCAAGCCCCTTATTTGGTGTGATACTGTAAGCCAGCAGCAAGCTAACTGGCTGGGAAAGTAGAATAAAGCTTTTAGTCCAAGACCCTTTCTGCAGGGTTGGCTTTATTTAAATAAAGGAAGAGGCAAAACAAAATCGAATAAACACAAAATACCAACCGCCTCAGGCTTTGCTAGCTGGCAATGAAAAGGATGCACCCTTTCCTCTTTATTTGCCCTTCCTAACGACTGCGGTGAGCCCTAAGACTTCCCTGATCCTGAGTCTTGCCTGTCTACTCTTCTGCCTAAGAAGCAGGAAGCCCAATATGTGATTTCCTGCAAGGCACATAACTATGAGCAAGCATGTGGTCTGCAACTGCAGCTCCCAGTTTTAAAGGGCCTAAGGGCTGTAACAGGTGTACTGGGAGGTATGTACATATGCCTCCAAACCAGTGCCCTGTTACCGATACCGTACCCCAGCTAACAAAATCAGCACAAGACAGAGGATCCACAAAACAGCAGCAAACAGCACCAGTTGAGGGGCGGGGGGCAGGGCTACAGAAATATGGGAGGAGTTGGGAAAACCCAGTTTACTATGTATGAAACTGGAAATAAAACATACCTTACTATAGAAAAGACCTAGCAAGTTGCTGCTGCCATATGAACCTTGGCGGTACATTATAAAAATGTGTTAATGACGTTCCAAGAACAGAGGAGCCATTTGAAAATTTTGTGGCAGTAGGGGCTTCATCTCAACCTGTCAAAGAGTTGTACATTTTCACTGACCACTTATGCATATTCTGGCCCCTTATTACATTTGCGGGTATGGTGCTCAACAGCTTACAAAACTGCTCTCTACAGATTTTGGCTCACTTACAATGGCCTTTCATAACCACACCTCTTGTGTTTTGCTACAAAGTGGTTTTCACTTGGAAGAGCTGGTGTGTTACGTAGAAACTTACTATACTTCTGTGTCACTGATTTTATTTGTGCATTCCAGGTCCTCCAGTTTTTTTTTTAAACGGGTGAGGATATATTGCCTATGTACGTAGTCTGGAATCCTTGTGAGATAGTCCAATTATTTATCTGTCTACAAAGCTACTTCAGACTGAAATATTTTTCTCTTCATGCTGTCTGTGCTTTTGGAATGTTTTCTAAGACATTTTGACTCTTTTTAGAATTTTAATTAGCTCAAAATGGTTAAGGAAAAAGAGATGTAATATCCTGAAAGAGACTTTCTAATAAAACGGAAAAGAATAATATAAATATTTCTACACAAAACAATACTCAGTGAAACACAAATTCACTTTTAACTCAGTATCTGGTTTTTCCGTATCTGATCTTTGTTACTTTAATTGATATTGTGTAGTCAGTTTGAGTGAAAATGCTATTCCCATAAGACAAAATATTTATTCTAAATATTATTGTTGCCTAGGCTCTTGTTGAATTCACAAGAAACAGCGACAATTAAGTTGGATTAATTTTTTAAAATATCTGGTATGTTTTCTCATTGTTTCCATGAAAGCGATTTCAGTAAATATTGTAATGATTGCACTTTGTAGTTTAAAATGAGATTACTTGTTTTTGGGACTTGCGAGTTCTAGCTATTTTTCAGATCTGCTCTGTCATGATTAGAAATTTAAAATAAAATGGGAATATGTGATTGAAATTCCAAAGGAGTAGAGCCCTTTCTCCCTACAGTTAGCTCCCTCGCTTTAGTGTCTTATTTTTGTTCATTATAATTTATATTTACACAGTGCTGATATTTATAAAAGATGGTTACTAAAGTGACATCGGGTTTTGCTTTCACTGAGTCTTTCAGCTCCTTGTTTCTTAACGTTTGTAGAATTGTATAAATGTGTACACATGCACACACACGGACAATTTAAACATGCAGCATCACCCCAGAATGCTACATAAATTTAATTTATTTTTCCCATCAAGTCAGTCTTGCCAGCATAATCATTGTAGCAGTTTTCTTCGCAATTTACTATTTTTTCCAGTAACTTCTAAGGACAAAATCCTGTCTTTACTATTTGAAGACATGTTCAGTAAGGGGAGGAGCAGAGTAATGCTGGGAGCAACTCTGGCACCATACCTGTCCTGCTGGCACAGGATAGCATTGCTTAGGGCAGCTGGGTGCGGTGGAGAAGAACATATGTGGTGAGGCATACCTCACTGGTCCCGGAGGGCCCTACCCATCTCTCAGTGAAGTCAGTGGCTTCACTGGGGATGTGAATGGATCTTTATAAAAGAACAGCATGCACTCTCACTTAGTCCCTGCTGTGTACTTGCTGTATACGTTCTGGGAGCCAGGGTCACATCAGAAGCAGGCAGACCACATACCCTTGGTCCCTAATGCACAGCCTTGGAGGTAGCAGTTTCCCTTTTCAGGCCCTATTCAGAAGCTCATCCCAATTTAGCAAAGCATTAAAGCATGTGCTTAAATGCTTTGCTGAATTGGGGCCTTAGTGCTGCCTTAAGTACTATGTTACACTCCTCCCCTCTTCTGTTGCTCTGATGTATGTGTTGTAGAGGAGAAACTCCCTTCTATCCTCTTCTCCCATTAGTGCACTTGAGCATCACAGGCTAGGATTGTCCGAAATATTTAAATATCTGAAATGTAAAAGAACAAAAAGAGAAGAAGTAACACCTTGGCTCATCACTGTGAGGTATATGAATTCACAGTGTGATGCAATCCTCAGGTTTCCACTAGCCAAGGCATTCAAGCAGTAAAATATACTGTAGTTATATCTAGGGCTATGATTTTGTCACGCAGGACATGGTGGCTGTAAAAACGCATTTGGTTAGGCCCCCAAACCGAGTGGCGTTGAGACCTGGTGGACGGGGTTGCAGCACTACTCCGGTTTGGCCAGTCCACCCTTCTGGTCCATCTATGGAGGGACGAATGGGCCAAACCTGAGTTTTGCTGCAACCCCGTACACCAAGGTCACAACACCTGGAGCAGGGAACCAGACCTAATCCCATGGAGCAGGAGCTGCTGCTGTGGGGTTGGAGCAGGGTGGGTTTGCTCTTCAACACAGACCCCTCCCCCCTGAGCCTCATCTTTCAGCACCTTCACTTACGTCAGCATACGCAAGAGTTATGCCAATGACATTATTTGGTGACCTTTCCATGATTTAACTTTTTTTCCCCCTTGCATCTCTGCCATGAAATTTACTAAAAATTTCCATGCCAAAATCATAGCCGTTGTGTATCCCTACCATCTCCTTAGAGAAACATTTACCTGCATCAGCTTTTTGGCATATTTATTTTAAAGAGGTAGAATTATCTGTTGTCCGGTGTGAAGTGGCTCAAAAAGTGAACCAGCTACTTCTTTGTTTTGTTTGTTTACCATGTTCTTCTCATAAAAATGGCAGTAGCGTACTTTTAATTATCTGTTTAGTGGAGCTAATTCCTTTAAGGATGAGTCAGTTCAACTGAAAATCTCAAGATAGTGACTCTTCCATTTGTACTTCTTCAAATATCATTCAGATGGATCCTGAATAATTACAATAAACATATCAACAACTTTTTAAAATTAAATTCCCTGGTTATGCGACATACTACACAGATTTTTTAGGTTTTAAAGGGCAAGAGTATAATTAAGATATTAATAATCTGTAAGACTACTGAATATTTTGCAGGTGAAAATAACTTTGTTTAAAGTATACACAAAATGTTTTGTGAAATCGTCCCTATATATTTGTATAGTTTTTTAACCATTACCAGAGTGAGCTGTTTTAGAATGGACGTGCATGCATTTATTAGCAGCATTTCACAAGAGCCAACAATTTGACCCGATCACAATTTCCATCCATTTATTTGTGTTTCTTAAAGTCTCAAATTTTAAATGAGAAAAAACAAGTCAATAGAATTAATGCACTTTTAAGGTGTAATGATCATATTTTGCTACAAAATGCACTACAAAGAAGAGATGGCATTTTCCCATGTCAGATCTTGCCAAAGATGGTTTAATACTGCTTAGATTATTTGAAGAACTGTAATATATAATTACCTAAAGATTAACTTTCAGGATGTGGATAGCTGTTTGAAAACACTGTTGTTCCTTATTACTTTCTGTCCTTAATAGATATACAGCATAGTGGTAGCTACTTTTCATATTTGCATTCAGTCTAGTCTAGTAGGGCTGTGCTCCATGGCAATTGTTTCAGTGCAATCAGAAGTATAACTCTTGTGTCTTAGATAGTTTTAGTATAACTCTATCTGTCTTAGATACGAAGCTTAAAGTAATGACTCAGGCTTATCAACTTGATTCAGTTCAATACAGTACACTAGGTTGAAATTTCAAGAAAAGCTGATGGGTAGCATTCAGGTCTTTTAGGATGTTTGTGCTCAGTGGAAATTTTCTCACAGCCACTTGATTGAGTGTTCTACTCAGCCTCCCTTTCCCCAAGAAATCATTCCATTTCACAAGTAGCTTGATCATTAATGCCTAGATTCTGGTTTCTCTGATACCTGAGTTAATCCAGAGGAACATTGCTGAAATCAATACTGCTTTGAATTGACACGGGTGAGATTAGAATCTCTCCCTAAACCTGTATACTAGAAACTACTGACCAATATCAAGTATTCGTTTTTTAAACAGAATGTAGTTTTGGTGATAGGTGTTAGATTAACAAACCTGGAGACTGATGTTCTTTGTTTATTGCAGAACATCTACAACTGGGTAACTGCACAAGCTTCCCCATGCCAACTGACTAATGAACCTCAACTGTAATTTAGAGGAATCACCTTTAATAAGTTTAATTGCTATTCTTATTAAGTCACTGGCTCTTGATGAGACCAGTTACTCTGGTGTTGCATCTAGAATGTGTACTCCTGCACCCACATCTTTTCACATAGGCCACTGTGAAAACTTCACGTTGGTGAAAACTTTAAATCATTACGAACTTGTGTTGGCTTTGAACCATTTACTTAGAGGAGAAAGGGTCCATAATCCCATTACGAAACCAGCTAATATCCTGCTAGCAAAGTGTAATTCAGAGTAAATAGGATATGTTTCGTTAAAAAGTTGACCATGAAAAATACATTCTTGGACCTTGCTTTAGTACAATAAGACATTTGGACACTGATCAAAGAAGTTACCTGTTTAGATGATGATATGCAATCAGATCATGGAAAATGACTTGTTTTAAAACATCAAACAGCCTTCCTTTTCACTAGAGAGACAGTGCGTTCCCTGGCTATTGTTTAAAGGTCAACATTCACCAGCTGAATACAGTTACCGCAGATATCCTCTCTTGAATGTATAGAGAATGACTGTGGTATCTCAGACACCACTGTGTGACTACATGCTGACTTAATGGTGACCTCTGTGTTTATAGTTTTACTTTTAAATGTTATTCTGCTGGATCCTTAAATCATTTCATGAAGGGGAAGAGATGAAGTAGGAAGGAAGCATCTCTTTTCACTTGTGCTTTGCTGGACTGTCAGAACTATTGAGCAAGGGAATCCCTTAAGAATGCTGATAACTTTACACTAAATATGTGTACATGAAAACTCATTTCCCCTGAATATCCCAAAATGTGTAAGGTACCATTCATATATAATTATACAAGCATTTACAGTAGGTAAGAGCTTGGTATATTGTTTGTATTGCAGCAATGCTCCCTACACAAGCACTACAGAAAAAATAGAAGCAACTTACATCCCAAGCAAACATTGTTTCTAGTCACACATGCTGCTTAACTGTTTTGCTATGTAAGCGCAGAGAATGCTTTTAGCAATAAAAGCCACTGCTGGTTTCTCCTCAAAAACCTCGCTCCTTGCAGTGCATTGGAAATGACTGAACTTTGCCCTCAGTCTGCTGACACCCTGAGGGAGTGTAAATGTAATGACGTCTTTGCTTGTTTCAGCTGCACAACAGGAAACCCTTATGGCCTCCCCTTCTTCCTGCTTTGAGAAAATAGTGCGCTCTCTCTCTCTCTCTTTTTCTTTTTTTTTTCTTCCTCCTCCTGCAGTATTGCTGGCTGAGACCTAGTTTCAGGTCTGCACTCTGCAATGAGCCAGTACTAGCACAGTACCCTGATTGATGTTTCCATCTCCTAGAGTCAGCCAATGAGCTTGCTATCTATTGCTCTGCTTTAGTGATGATGCGAGAAATATAATTTCTTTTTTTTTCTCCCTCCGGAGAAGTAACAGAGAGGAGAACACAGTTATATTGCAGTGGCTTACTTTACAGAGCATGTCAGTGGATACAGCTGAGCTGAAAAGACCAGGATGGTCGGGTGATAATTTGCCTTGGGGAGACTACATCACTTGCATAATATAGAGGATACACTGTCAGGTGGGCATAAAGCATTAATGGGATCCTGAAATATGGTCCAAATAGTGCTGAATAATGCTGAATATAAAGGGCCTGAACAGATTTCTTTGCCACGATGGAATACAAAATCTTGCTTTTCACAAAGCACTGACAGGAAACCTCTTGTTTAACCCTTTCTAGCTGCTGCCTTTTTACTTTGTGACAACATCACAGATACAAATAACAACATTATTGCAAAACACAAACATTTTGCAGCTAATTGTGGGGGAGAATTTTGTTTTATCCAAGTCAGTCATAGCATTGAAGCAAAGCAGAGTATTTACAAATGAAATTAATCTAACGATGATGGAAAATTCCACTTTTTTAACAAAAGGCAGACGCTCTACTGATTTTGTATATTATAGTATGATAAGAGGCAGATGTTTGAAAGATTAGTTAACTTCGAATATAAATGATTTTGGTGCAGCTGATTTTTTTAAAATAACTGTATAGAAATACTGTTTTAAGAACAGGTTTTGTTAGTTTTCGTAAGCAAGTTCTGAATTTACCTCTTTAATCTCCTATTCTACCCACCGCAGGAGTCGTTTGGTTTTAATAATCTATAGTTATGTAACATGAATCTTGCATGGAAAGATGCTTGCAAGCAGGAGAAAGGAAAGTGAGATATGCACTGAAATAAGGACGTTCATTCTTTTGTAGAAAGGGAGATACTAGGCTTTGAAATTAAATACTATATACTGGTCCTTTCTGTCACATAGCAAAATTCCAAATATTCATTATAAAATTTGCAAAGTGTCTTGAAGCAGAGTCTTGAGATGGAAATGTTCTAACACATGGAAGTGTTAGTTCACTCTGCGATGTGCAGACTCTGAAGGGTTTTGTGTGTGTTTTGGGGGTGAGGGGGGTCCTTTTTTCCCCCTCCCAGTAAAGCACTATAGATTAATAAGTGTAAGGTCTCTTAAATGTGGCAGTTCTACATGCATAAGCTAAAGTGAAAATAACAATTTGTTGGGTTTCTACAGCTCTTAACTTGTTACATAACTCTTTCCCCCCCCCTTTAATAACCTCCCCACCCCAATAAGGTCATTAAGTATGTATATAGTACTACAGTCATCCCCTTGGGAGATTTTGCAACCACTTTATCTAAAAGGGAGGCAAAAGGTCATTTTGAGTGCATTTTGAATGAAAGTGATTGATTTTTAAATTAGATCTTTTTCTTTGACAAATTATTCTATCATTATTCTGTTTTTTATCTTCAAAGCCATGCTCTAGATATTAGGTCTGGACCAGCCTTTTTTTTTTTTTTTTTTTATATTAAATAGAGAAATTTAGTCACAAATAATGTGAGGAGAGACAAGTTGGGAGGCAATCCTGGGATGAGAGGAATAATGGTTACAGGGAGGTAGTGTGGTCAAGTGGGTAGAGTAGGGGACTGAGAGTCAGGACTCCTGAGTTGTGTTTAAAGACTGCCATATTATCTCATTTTGGGCAAGCCACTTAACATCTTTGTGTCTCAGTTTACAGATATAATAATAATCAACTATATAGCAAGACATTAAGAAAATTAGTTAACATCTATAAAGTGCAGATGAATTCGCAAAGTATTGTTATTAATAATGGAAAGTGAAAAATGAGAGTTAATGCTTATGCAATGTCTTCAGTTCATCCTGCTCTATATAGGTATCGCATGCCATGGTTGATAACGTTTAGCATTTATATGGTGCAATCACTAGGAAGAATAGATTATATTAAGAATTGAGTGATATTGCATAAACTATCACTGCAACTGGCACTAATTCATACCCTTATTGATAGTCTGAGCAGGAAGGCCAAGAGTCGAATGTGCATGGACTGAGACTAAAATATTTTCTCACACCTACAGGTCACTCCAAGTCAGGGCTGAGGAATATCAGTAGGGCAGCTAAAAGACAGATGCTTGCAGTGCTACTGTTCGTGATGTTCTTGTTTCCTGGATAAATACTGGATTTCTCCAGAACTGTCAGTGCAACATCTTTAAGAAGCAACTAAATTCACATGAAAAGTTTTTAAAAATGGAATATCCATCTTTAATATGAATTTCTTGTACTGTTCAGTTATAATCACACTACTTTTTTATTTTATTTTGATTTAGTATTTTATACTCATGTATTTTTCCTGGTGTGTCAAAGTAATTGCACTGAGAATGTAGGTAGCACTTGCATTGACATTAAAAAGGCTTACTATGTGACATTTCATGGCCTTGTATCATCTGAATTTGCAGGATCTTTTAGATACAGTACACATCAGCTGAGTTTTTTCTGTTCATTCATTATACAAGACATTTTCTTTCTTGCTTTATGGCACTCTGTAGTTACTTAATACTAAAATCAGTTCTGCAGCTCCTGATTCCACATTTCAGAGTAGCAGCCGTGTTAGTCTGTATCCGCAAAAAGAACAGGAGTATTTGTGGCACTTTAGAGACTAACAAATGTATTTGAGCATAAGGTTTCGTGGGCTACAGCCCACTTCATCTGATGCATGTAGTGGAAAATACAGTAGGAAGATATATATATTTACACAGAGAACATGAAACAATGGATGTTACCATACACACTATAACGAGAGTGATCAGTTAAGGTGAGCTATTATCAGCAGGAGAGAAAAAGAACTGTTTGCAGTGGTAATGAAAATGGCCCATTTCCAGCAATTAACAAGAGGATGTGAGGAACTGTAGGGGTGGGGAAAATAAGTATGGGGAAATAGTTTTACTTTGTGTAATGGCCCATCCACTCCCAGTCTGAGTCCTTCAGTTCAATGTCAGTGGGATGGTCAGAGTTTTCTCATATGGTTACTTATAATGGATCAAATCATGAAGGGTGAGGAGGTCCCTTACTCTTGCAGAGTGGAGCTCCCTGCTAGTTTTGCCATTACAAACCCAGTGTGGGGAGGGGGGAGCATTGAGAAGACCTGGGGGCGGGGGGGAGTGGGGCTATGCTGCTTTCACCCAACATTCTGATTGTCTCTGGGACCGCTCCTCTGCTAGCTGCTAGCTTTTTTTTTTTTTGAACTCTCATCTGTCCCTTGCACCAGTGTTAGGTTTGAATAGGGTGCTCAGCCTTTTCTCCTTGGCAGTCGCTCCATGAGTGAGAGCCTGTCCCCAACCTGATGTCACTCCCTCATGATCTCATTGCCCCCCACAAACTCCACTTGGATGGTCTGTGGGTATCTGTATCCTTGGGGTTGCAGCACTGCTCTGTGGGTCTGGAGCCAGGCCAGGCCGAACAACTGTGGCTGGGCTTCATGCCCATGAAGGGGCAGGGACATGATCTGGGCCATTGTTTGAAGTGTGGATAAAGAAAGAGAGGTCGGCCTTGATTTCTTCTGGAATTCCCACTGATGTCAATGGGTGTTGACTGTGTAAATCTAAGGCAGCATATGTTTCTTAGATTAGAGAAAATAATTACTAAGGGTGAAATTAACCCCGGCACAGGGCCCAGCCCAAAGCCTGTGCACCACTAAAATCCCATTTACATTAGGTTTGAATAGATCTGAAGGGGTTCTTGTGTTGGCTCTCTGCCGAGGAGTAAATTTCGCCCTCTGTGTGCATGGTGACTGCATCGAAATACACTTTTTCCTTTTTTTAAAAAAACATAAACATATATTCGTCCAAACTAAGGGCTAAATCTTCGTATTTTGAAGCCAGCATCCAACTGCTGCAAAACTTAAAATAATTACCATCAATTACATTTTACTATTTTTTCTCCATTAAAATATGAAATTTAATTTACACTAATTATTTAGCAATATGGGATGCTCTGCATGAAAGTTATGAAGCACAAATTAAATTTAAATGAGGAAAAAAAAGAAAAATACATTGTGTATTAGACTTTTCATATTTCATCTTTTATTTGTATTTCTTTACCAGTCCGTCTGGAAAAAGGATTCTCTTTGCAGATTGAAGCAATTTTTCAGAAAGATGAAATGCACTTGCAGTTAGTCAGCTAACCTGAAAGCAAAGTTTTAGCCTGAAATGGATTAAAGAGGAAAAGTAATAATAATAACATTCTTGTTATTGCAAGCTTTATTTACCCTGCAATGTGGTGATAATATTAGCAGGCATGGTTATGATTTCACAGTAACATAGTGGCGATAAAGGGCTAACTTCTTCCCTGTGCAGCACTGCTAAATAAGAGGGAACAGAGAATTTCTTACAACTGTGCTAGAACATGGCATGATCTCACAATAGACCTCAAGAGAGAGTTGCGAGAGAGGGCCAGGTAATGAAATACTATCAGCTAGCTAATGCACATGGATGAAATTCACTCCTATGCATTTATGTCCCAATAAGGCATAATCTAAGTGGTGCATAGGCGTTGGCCTAGTCCTGATCACAGGATGAATTTTATGCATGGTGCATTTATTTGCAAGTACTTGCCAGGGGCCTCAGCTGCTGCTCTTGAAAAGAGCAACACCTGTGACCCATCACACTGCAGGTGGTCCCAAAGAACGTTGCTGTGGCTGGAGGATCGCTTTGGGAGAGAAGGATCTCAAGAGATAAAGTATCTTGCTCCCCTTTGTTGGGTTGATTTAACCTCTTGGTACGTAATAGTGGCAAAAATATGGGCCTTTGTGACTGGTGCATCTATAGTTTATAAAGGAGATGGGCCCTAATCCATGGTGGTGATGTGTATGTTTGGCTGGGGGTGTAGAGGCCAGATGCGTCTGAATTTTAGTGAACTTCATATCTGCAACCAAACATATAGGCGGTCTCTATTTTTGCTGTGCCTGAATCAAGACCCTCGATCTTAACATTTCCAAACTTTGGAGATGTTTTGGAGTTGAACGTTGCTGCTTGACCACATTTCAGTTTTATCAGGTACATATTAGCCCCATGAAGAACTTGGTTCATCTTCATGGAGATTTCTTGCTTGAGCAGTTGCTTCTTACAGTACAGTGCCTTCTGGTAGATTAAAACTTTTTCCGTTGCGGTTATAGCAATTCAGTTCACTTTGCAGCAGGCCAATTCTGCTAGCAATTGCAATGTGGTGACTGGTTCTGTTAGTGGAAAAGGAAATTTTTCATTTCCGCTGAAGTGTTGCTCATGTAGATTTGAAATAATATTGCTGCAGTTTTAAAATCCTGTAGCTTTTGTTCCCCCCCTCCTAATGTGGCCTATTTCAATTAGAGACTAGATTAACTTTCCTGTAAAAAGGTTTTCACTGTTTCATGTATCAGACTAGTTTTAATCCAAGTTAGCACTTGGCATTTGAATATTTGGCATTAATACTTAAAATGGCAATTTCATATGGCTGAAACGTGTGTGTCTGTGTGTAGGTTTATTCAAGCATATGTTATTGGCTGCAAAATGTGACTGCACAAGCTATTCTACACTCAGTCATTCTGCAGTATTTGACAGAATTCTCTACGTAAGTGAAGCAGGAAGTATTCTCTAGTGGTTAGGGTTCTAGTTAGGGACTCAGGAGACCTATGTTCAGTTCCCTCCGGTGCCAGAGACGTCCTGTGTGACCTTGCACAAGTCACTTGGTCTCTTTATATCTCAGTTTCCCATCTGTAAAATGGGGGTAAATAGAGCAATGCAATGAGGATAATCACCATATCTTGCTGTTGATCCACATGAAAACTGCTATTGGAGTCAATAAGAGTTTTGCACTAAAATCAATGGCAAGATTTGGACTGCAGTCTTTTTTTTTTTTCTTGAGATGAATGTCAGTTTTTTTTCAAGTGACCCTTCTTTGATCAGCATGAACTTTTTTCTTAGAGCAGAATGCCATTAAAGATCATGCCGGGCATTGTAAGAGTGGATTATTCTCTCCCTTTCTGAGCTCAATTCTGCCACATGTTGTATGGTAGGACAACCCGAATAAGGCGAAGTCAGACAGGTGGGCCACAGAATTTCAGACCTGCATCCAAATGTCAAACTCCCCAGAGTTTGTGGATATTTAAATAAAGGGTTCAGGCTAATTAATTTTTATGACTAGATTGTGAATTCTTACTCATACTGGTGAGCTTTTCAGTATAAAATAAAATAAAACTTTTACTGTAATATTAAAGTGTTGAAACAACAACAACAAATTAAATATAAAATTCTCTGCCCTCAGGCCTGTGCCTGATCTAGCTAGAACTGAACAGCTTTCCTTTCAAGGTGGAGCATTTAAACCAATGGCTTAAACCTTCTGTCTGGTAGATGAAAGGTAAATTCTTATCCCTTCCGCCCCACCTTCCCGAGCAAATTGGTAAAATCTACTGTGTGAGAGAAGGAAAGTAAAATTCTGCTTCGGCGGGAAATGTGAACTGGAAAACATTACGTCCAGGTGAGTTACAGACACTGGTAGCTTTGGGGATGACTTGATGCTTTGCTGCTGAGTGGATGTGTGTGGGCAGCCTTTATTGTAAGGTTTGTAAACCTACTGAAATCTGCCAGAACCACTGAAAAATTGGATTAATTGCTTTTAAGGACATTTAGGCATTTTAAAGGGTAACATGCCTGAAAAGATTTGCTTATACTATGTAGTGGGAGAGGTAGAAAAGCTTTTCATTTTACAGGGCTCTGGTGCTTTCTAAACCCAGAGCAGTGCATAGGAAGTCTTGTAGTCCCCCTCCAGGGGAAACTGGGGAAGGCCCTGGGCTAGATCCGTAGCTGGTGTAAACTAGCATAGCTACACTGCAGTTGCTAGAAGAGCTACACTGATTTACACCATAGCTGGCCCTCATAGCTTGAAACAGAAGATGATTATGTTGATCTCCATCTGATTCAGGAAGAAGTAAGGAAAGCTAACTTCTCTCATGACAGAGAGCTACGAAATGCAAAAGGACATTTAAGTACTGATAAGATGATCATAATTTGACTTTTCTACAATAAGATACTGAAGCGAAAACTAAATAAATATACAATTTGCTAGGGGGAAAAAAACGACCTTGAGAATTACCACTGATAGTCAAATTTTAGAGTGGTGACAATTGTGAATTCTCAGCCTTTGCTACTGCGGACTCTTGGAATCATGTAGACTTAATGAAACTCCACATATGGCTCCATAGTACTGGATCCCATTACAGTATTGAAGCCTAAAAATGTGCATATAATAAAAATAATACTAATGAGATAGATACTCAGGTATCTGTCAGATACAGATTGCTCCCTCTGTTCTGTCCTCCCATTACTCAGTGGACTTAAGTGGTGTATAATAATTTTAAAGCCATTATCAGTGTTCTTGAATCAAAGAGCCTAATAATAGTAGGCAGACAGAGATGCCCCCACCTGTCATCTCTTTTATTTGCCCTTTCTATGGTACTCCGGTGCAATTTTCTTGAGAACAAAGATATTTTGGGTCCTATTAAAAATCAGACTAAACTTAAAAGTAGCCCCATGTGCTATGCCACCTACATTTTTGCCTCTGTCCTAAGAATTTCATTTCCAAATATTCTAAAGTTATATGATCCTTTTGAGCCTGTATCCAGGTTTCAAACTAATTGTGATAATTAACAAGTATTCCCTATTTTGGTATCTAAGACTACTCACGGATTTCACCTTTGATAGGACATGAGACTCAAGTTAAGTACTTAGGTTTGTATATTTCTCTAATAGATCGCTTTTTTTTTTAAATTAAACTATCTGCCTCTGCTGAGGAACATAACTGAAGACTGGGAAACCTTAATGTCACCTTGAATTGTTCAGATCAGTACTCTGAAATTGAATGCCTTACTTAAGTTTAATTACTTGCTTGGCATTCTCCCTATTTAAGTCTCATATTCTTACAAACAAACACAAAAATACAAGATAGTAACTAAAAAATTTATTTGGACAGTTAGAAGTCATAGTATTTATTGTAAATAAGAAAAAGAGTCCCCATTTCAGGAAAACATTAAAGTACCTGTTTAAGTCTGTTCCTGTTCAGCGGGGCATTTAAGCATATGCTTAAAGTTAGGTGTGTGCTTAGGTGCTTTTTCTGAATAGAGATGGACTCCTCTACTTCTGCTTTTAGTCCTTTTTACAGTACAGTTTTAAGGCTGCATTAGAATGATGCCAAGTAGACCCACAACAACATTGACAGGAAATTGAACAATCAGCTGTTGCTCCTATGAATTCCATGTTGTTATTCTTCTCACACAAAAATGGATCGAAATGTGTACTTATAAACCCATGTATTATCCATATTCTATAAATAAAGAGAAGAATACCTAGAATCTTGAAATATTCTGTTTATCCATTCCCTTAACTTGAATTCAAAGCTCCCATCTGTACTTAAACTGGGTAATAGCTATTTCTGCAGTTTCTTCTAATTGCTCAAATTTTTCTCACTGCCAACTGGTGAGACCTCTAACTGACTAAATTGAGAAAAGGTACTAATACAGTATGGCAAAGATTGTTAGTGGAGGAAATGACCACTCTCAATAATATGAGTAAATTGACTTAATAGCTTCCTGTCATCAAATATTCACAAAATATTAAGTTGATTCAAAAGGTGCTTCTCACTTAAATGTTCCCCACACTGATAAAATTAATAATAATAAAATAAAAATAATATCCAGTTCAGCAGATGTTACTTGGCCATGCCCTATGGGGGGGAGCCTGGAGTGGTATCTATAGTGGGTTGAGATTGACATTCTGAGGCAGAAACATGCAGGCCAGCAGTGCTGATGGCAGGAACTTCAAACACAACTGAGATAGAGATGCATTTACATTGCATTAATGCTTTAATATTTCTTTATTTAATGGCATCTATATTCAAAACTTAGGCTAAAGATGTAAAGGACAGTGGGCTACAAGCACAGTAGAATGTAGCTGGAAGGCAACAGTACTTGTTCTGAAGCTGTGAAAACCCCTATGTTCTTCCTGCAGTTTCAACTCTGCACCTATTTAATAGTAAAAAATAAAAGGGGGCGGGGAAGGGTAGGGGAGGAGAGATCTAGGAAGGTTGTCCGGGGCTCATGCCCTTGTACATACTCTCTACCTAGCTCTAGGAAGCTTTGGGAAAATTCTAAAATTATAGAATTGCATGATGACTCTACCTTATTATTATTGTTTTTATTATAGTAGTGACTAAAGGCCCCAACAAAGATCCATTGTTCGGTGGTCTTTGCACATTCATTATAAGGGAGTGTCCCAGCCCTGAAGAATTTACAATCTAAATAGACCAGGCAGGCAAAGGGTGAGAGGAGAGGAGTGTTATTACAGACGGGGAGTGGAGGCACAGAGATTAAGAGACTTGCCCAAGGTCACACAGGAAATCAAGAATTGAACTCACTTCTGGCGTCCTAGTCCAGGGTCTAAATGACAAGACCATTCTTCATCCTGTCATATGTTAACTTAGTAAACACACTCTTATTATTTTGTACATTGCTCAGCAGTATGATAATTCCTACAGCCCTGATCCTGCAAACATTTTACCCACATAATTTTAAGCACACAAGGAGGCCCATTTCAATGGGTTTCTTTGCATGCTTTAAATTAATTACATGCATATTTGTTAGCAGGATTGAGATCTTTATTTGCACATTTTGTTCTGAAGCTTAGAGCAGCTTTCTGACATATAACACATTTATTTATCAAGATCCCTGAACTAACATGAACTGTGGATAGCTTTTAAAAAATTTACTGACTTAGCAAAGTGGATTTCATAAGAATATAAGAACATAAGAAAGGCCGTACCGGTCAGACCAAAGGTCCATCTAGCCCAGTATCCTGTCTACCGACAGTGGCCAATGTCAGGTGCCCCAAAGGGAGTGAACCTAACAAGCAATGATCAAGTGATCTCTCTCCTGCCATCCATCTCCACCCTCTGAGAGACAGAGGCTAAGGACACCATTCCTTACCCGTCCTGGCTAATAGCCATTAATGGACTTAACCATCCATGAATTTATCCAGTTCTCTTTTAAACTCTGTTATAGTCCTAGCCTTCACAACCTCCTCAGGTAAGGAGTTCCACAAGTTGACTGTGCGCTGCGTGAAGAAGAACTTCCTTTTATTTATTTTAAACCTGCTGCCTATTAATTTCATTTGATGACTCCTAGTTCTTGTATTAGGGGAATAAGTAAATAACTTTTCCTTATCCACTTTCTCCACATCACTCATGATTTTATATACCTCTATCCTGTCCCCCCTTAGTCTCCTCTTTTCCAAGCTGAAGAGTCCTAGCCTCTTTAATCTCTCCTCATATGGGACCTGTTCCAAACCCTTAATCATTTTAGTTGCCCTTTTCTGAACCTTTTCTAGTGCCAGTATATCTTTTTTGAGATGAGGAGACCACATCTATACACAGTATTCGAGATGAGGGCATACCATCGATTTATATAAGGGCAGTAATATATTCTCAGTCTTATTCTCTATCCCCTTTTTAATGATTCCTAACATCCTGTTTGCTTTTTTGACCGCCTCTGCACACTGCGTGGACATTTTCAGAGAACTATCCACGATGACTCCGAGATCTTTTTCCTGACTTGTTGTAGCTAAATTAGCCCCCATCGTATTGTATGTATAGTTGGGGTTATTTTTTCCAATGTGCATTACTTTACATTTATCCACATTAAATTTCATTTGCCATTTTGTTGCCCAATCACTTAGTTTTGTGAGATCTTTTTGAAGTTCTTCACAGTCTGCTTTGGACTTAACTATCTTTAGCAGTTTAGTATCATCTGCAAACTTTGCCACCTCACTGTTTACCCTTTTCTCCAGATCATTTATGAATAAGTTGAATAGGATCGGTCCGAGGACTGACCCTTGGGGAACACCACTAGTTACCCCTCTCCATTCTGAGAATTTACCATTAATTCCTACCCTTTGTTCCCTGTCTTTTAACCAGTTCTCAATCCATGAAAGGATCTTCCCTTTTATCCCATGGCAGCTTAATTTACATAAGAGACTTTGGTGAGAGACCATGTCAAAGGCTTTCTGGAAATTTAAGTATACTATGTCCACTGGATCCCCCTTGTCCACATGTTTGTTGACCCCTTCAAAGAATTCTAATAGATTAGTAAGACACGATTTCTCTTTACAGAAACCATGTGGACTATTGCTCAACAGTTTGTTTTTCTATGTGTCGGACAATTTTATTCTTAACTATTGTTTCGACTAATTTGCCCGGTACAGAGGTTAGACTTACCGGTCTGTAATTGCCGGGATCACCTCTAGAGCCCTTTTTAAATATTGGCGTTACATTAGCTAACTTCCAGTCATTGGGTACAGAAGCCGATTTAAAGGACAGGTTACAAACCTTAGTTAACAGTTCCGCAACTTCACATTTGAGTTCTTTCAGAACTCTTGGATGAATGCCATCTGGTCCCGGTGACTTGTTAATGTTAAGTTTATCAATTATGTCTTTTTGTGTCTTTGGTCAATATGTTCAGAGCCTTTTGAAAGGAAGTTTTGGATTAAGGAGATGTCTATGCTGGGGGGCAGTATCCTGTGTTTCATTTAGGTCATGTCAGGCCATTGTTGTGTTTTTCTTATCATAAAGATCTTATGTCTGTTCTCATGTTCGGCTGTAGACTTGAGTTTCCAGGAAGAGAGAAATATAGTTAGGAATTAATGCTGCAATGTTATATACTATCTGACTTGCCACTAAGCCAAGGTTTCTTATGCTTTATTACTTGTTGACAATTATTAGTATCTCCTTTAATAACAATAACAATTAATAAATTTACACTTCTGTAACACATTTCATCTTGGGATCTCACACAGCGGGATTTTAATAGTGGTGGTGAAGTATTATTATCCCCATAAACAGGGAAACCGAGGCACTGAGAGGTTAAGAGATATGACCAAGGTCAACCAGCAAGCCATTTGCAGAGCTAGAAACAGAACCCTTGACTCCTGGTTTTTAGCCCTAACTAGGAGGGCAGCCATTCTCAGCCACAGTCAGGTTTATCAAGAATCCATTATAAGTATACTGATTAATATTAGTAGGTGGCACATCAAGTATGTTTGAAGTTTAGATGCGTTACACTAGGTCCTAAAGTCTGAGAATTGCTACACTCGGATAGGAAGTCTAATGTGTGTTGTGTTTTCAGACATGCTTTAGCTTCCATTTGCATCCTTGTGTATCTTTCTCAGATGAAGGTGTCCAGATCATTAATAATGTTGATAGTTTTATTATTTTAATAGTTAATATTATTTTGGCCTACCTACATTTCTTTTAAGAGCATAAAGGAGAGAGCCTCTTCTATGTGTCACACCCAGTCCAAGTTGATAGTAATCAAATTTATTGCCGCCTGGTAGGTGCCTGTTTGAGCTTGTGAAATGACTTGGTGGTCCCAGTTGACTTCCTAAACGAGTGGTGTCCATATTGCAAAGGTCATCAATGCAATTGGCACTAATTATCACCCTAGCTGGAAGTCTGAGCAGACAGCCATAAAGACTGATCTGCCTGCAAACCCATATACCAGAGCTGAATCACGTTATCATGGCAACGGCTGGAAGCTTGCGTGGTCACTGCACATGATGTGTGTACCTGCTTTGCAAATAAGCAGAAGTTCTAGAATTTCCAGCCCTGACAATGAGACACCTTTCATAAAACCAAAATTATAATCAAATTAAGACATTTGAGAGTGTGAGGCTTGTAAGTCTTATGTGCACAGAACTGTTGCTTTAGTATTCCATTTCCTCCAAGAGTTCCTCTGGGAAACACACAGTCTGGATTTTCTATGAATTTTATCACTTATTCTCCAGCAGGCATTATCTAATTCTGAATTATGGTCACACTTTCTTTCTAGCTTATTCACGCCCAGCCACTTTCACTCTGCTCTAATGCTGCATTGAGCCTCTTAGCTTCCAGGACACATAGAGGAGATGCCGGAAGTCTCAATAGATCCTGAAAGCAGAGCACAGGTGGCATGGCTGACCGAAATAAACAGAAAGTAAGCGTGCTCAGCAGCAAGCACATTTGACAATCCTCTAAATTAATGGCATTTTGCACTTCCTGCAAAGACCCAGTTGTCCCATCTTAAGAACCAACACTCTTCCCACTAAATATCACACAGTTGCACAAAGTCTCCTATAACAGTGTCTTCCATTCTTCATTGGTGGGAGTGTGGAGAAATAACTCCGGGCTTGTGGGGCATAGGTTGATCCTATTGAACTTGTCATTTTTTACTTAAGTAGCAGAATCAGAAAGGAAGGAAACTGCATATCCATTTGCATAGATGTGCCAGCATCTAAAAATCAGACTACTGATTCATTCAATCGTCTGCCATATGCCATATCCCCTTTAGAATATAGGCCGAACTATCCAATACCAATTTAAGCTGCAGTGGGCTGTTCATCAGGCTGTGGAATTCTGGCAAATAAACTTCTGTAATCTTGTCCTGAAAAATATGAATTTACCATCCACAAACCTATCCTGCTTTTTGTCAGCTAATTGCATTTATTTTTGAATGTGGTTCTAAACCAATTTGATTCTGTATTTCTAAGGCTGCAGAGCCAGTTGTGACTCTCACATCGGTTTCTGGCTCCGGTTAATGATCACATCACTTCTTTGTGCTCCAGACTGACTTTTTTTCTCTGTCTTTCTTTTTCTGTGTGTCTCACACCTTCAGTTGTGATCTTAGGGAGTTGGTTCCCCCCGCCCCCATGCTTTCATAGCCTCAACACATATAGTCACATTTGCAACATGTTCCATTTAATGGCTTTTGCTCTCTGAAATGAAACTTTGATCACTGTTTGCTGATGGAGGCGCTGGGAATAGAAATGGTTGTGAACTACACCTACTTGTAGGTCTTGAGCTCGGGAGTTGTTTTTCAGAGGTGTTGATCTCTGGAGGATATTTTGAGTGACCTTATGCCACCATGCCAGTACACTCGCCTCTGGATGATCATCTACATCACAGATCAAGTACAAAAGCCTCCAGTAGTGTTTATTATCTGTCACTCTCAATATATTTTGTTGTGATCATGGGCATTGAGGAGCCCATGAAGATGAGAAGCTAAGGAGAAGGGTACAAAAACAACAAGAAAGGGCAACACATGGCAGGCTGTTATGAAGAACAAGTTGATTATTTGAGTAGTATTGAGAGCATGTACTGTGTCATAGACAAACTAGCATTTATTATGTGAATTTATATGCTCTTCAGTTTTGGATTCTGAAGAAAGGCTGAGAAAAAACTAGCTGTCCTTTTTTTTTTTGGGTAGGGGACATTGCTTTGCTGTGAGTTCTGAAGTGTCTGTCATTTCTCTCCTGTAACTTTATGCCAAGGGGAATATCTGATCAATTGTCTAGTTCCTAAAGCCCATCATGCTTTGGGGAAGAAGTGTGCAGTGTAGCTTTCTGATTCAGTTTACCCTCTGTTCTTCTCTTAATTATCATCTCTCTCTCTCTCTCTACTTGTTGATGCTGCTGGCGCACTGAAAGGGACTGGTGATAGATGACACTTGGAACTTGCTTGTTTCATTTATTGTTCTAGAGAGAAAGCATGTTAGTTGGAATACTGAGAGAGGAACTGTAGCCCGAAGCTTCTATGACAATAAAGAAAAAAACATTAGGAAAATGTAACCTTAACAGTGTTGGTAAAGATTTACATATACAGAGGTTGACAATGAAAGTCAACGTTTATCCGCAGTACAGCATGTCAGTATCTGAGAAACTGCAATTATGTCCTTGACTAAGTATAGAAAAATACTTTTGGTGTTTCAGTTAAATGCTTTTTTAAAAGATGACCACTGTGCCTGCACACTGAGCTTTTTCAAGTATGGTTAATTTAATTTAGGGTGAGATTGTGAATTCCCAGTGCCAATCACATGAGTAGTCCTGTCAATTTCTGTGGGCCTAATCATCTGAGTAACTGCTCAATGGTGTGAGTAAGGTGGTCACAATATGGCCCTTAATGATTTTCTTAGTCTTTAATATAACAAAGTTCTTCTGTTAATTATACATCCTGCTGGAGGGGAATTCTTTAGGATGTTATTTCATAAGCATATGGAGGATCAGGAAGCAAAACTGATCAGTTATGACACCACACCACAGACTTACTGTTTGGAAGAAGAGGGGGGAGGGTGTTAAATGTTTTGCTATTGGAAAGGAGAACAAAAGTTGAAATTGTCATGTTGCAACATTCCACCAAGAGAAAACCAGATGGATCACCAGTTAATCAGGAGTCTCCAGTGACCTGAGAAGATGCATGAGAGGCACTTTCCCAGTGAAAGTGCATCAGAACTGTGGGGAAATCTGGGTGCTAATTGACTGGAGAGGAGGGGTTGATGATCCATGATCGAGGAAACAGTAGAACAGGGGTCGGCAACCTTTCAGAAGTGACAGGTTTCAGAGTAACAGCCGTGTTAGTCTGTATCCGCAAAAAGAACAGGAGTACTTGTGGCACCTTAGAGACTAACAAATTTATTAGAGCATAAGCTTTCGTGGACTACAGCCCACTTCTTCGGATGCATATGCAAATAAATTTGTTAGTCTCTAAGGTGCCACAAGTACTCCTGTTCTTCTTCTTTCAGAAGTGGTGTGCCGAATCTTCATTTAGTCACTCTAATTTAAGGTTTTGCGTGCCAATCATACATTTTAACGGTTTTAGAAGTTTCTCTTCTCTTTCTATAATATATAACTAAACTATTGATGTATGTAAAGTAAATAAGGTTTTTAAAATGTTCAAGAAGCTTCATTTAAAATTTAAATTAAAATGCAAAGCCCCCCAGACAGTGGCTAGGACCTGGGCAGTGTGAGTGCCACTGAAAATCAGCTTGCGTGCCACCTTCGGCACGTATGCCATAAGTTGCCTACCCCTGCAGTAGAATAATGTTGGACTGGATGACTCATGGAACTGACTGGTCCCCGGAACAGACAGCTGACTGCGACCCGACATCTTCGTGACCGATGTGGAAAAGACGAAGATCCTCATGGTGGATGTCATGGTGCCATTCGAAAACAAGTCACCAGCTTTCCACGAGGCCCGAGCTCGGAAGGTGCTGAAATACACCCTGCTGGCTGACATCCTGAGAGCCCAAGGCTATGAGGTCCAGATCGATGCCCTGGGCGTGGGAGCCCTGGGCGTGTGGGACCCCCACAATGAGCTGGTGCTGAGAGCGTGCGGAATCGGTCGATGCTACGCCCAGCTCATGAGACAGCGCATGGTCTCAGACACCATCAGGTGGTCCAGAGACATATACACGGAGCACATCACGGGACACCGCCAGTACCATGTCGAGTAATTGAGAATGCCGGTCAGGGAAATAACCCACTTCCTTCCTTCCCTGACGAACCAAGGGACGCACTCCACCCATGTACTTATGCGCTACACCACTACTGACTTGGACTTTAAATACATTCCATTGGTGGTGTACCCAAGCCCACTTATTCATGGACGTTTTAAAAACTCCCGCACCCCAATCTGGGTCTATGCTGGTTATGTACTATGTATGTATCTTGTGAATCTTGTAACCGATACTTGTAATCCCTCATAACCCAAGCCTGACCCCAGATGTACAGTACCTTCCCCTTTAATTTGTGTAAATTTGACTTTTAAAATTTTTATTAAAGTTAATGTTTAATCTGTTGGGTTTTTTATTTCTTGGTCATTATCTGAAGTTTGGCTGGGATTGTTAGTGATCCACAATCATTACCATCTGATTGATGGGCAGTGGATGGTGTGGAAATGAGCTGGTGGTTTCTGTATGTTTCCTGATGGACAGATGTTTGCTTATGAAGCCCCCAACTTTATCACAATTGGCACTAATTAGCACTTTTGCTAGCATTCTCAACAGAGAGGTCAAGAAGCTGGGAATGTAAAATTAATGACTCTTAATCATAAACCTTGCCTAAACTAGGGAAATTTTGCAAAAAATTTCCGCCTTTGTTAGCACCAGCTCAGCTTCAGAAAGGTTAGGCCACAGTGGGATCCCTAGTGTAGCTTGGCCACTGGCTGCTGGTGGTGTATTTAGCATGGTCTGCACAGGGTTAGATGGCACAGTGCTTGAAGTTCCAGCAGCTGTCTACAGCTCTTCTATAGTAGGGTGTCCTAGAGTGGAGCGGACTAATTTAGCAAGAGTGGGAAATTTTTGAAAAATTCCCATTGTGCACACAAGGTTTTGGAAGTTGGTCCTCCCAGAACAGGGCTGAAGCATATATGTGGGATAAATTTTGTGAGGAAGCTTTTAGTGTTGCTGCATGTATTTTACTTGTTCTATGAGAAGTAGAGGGCTTTAGTCTATAGGGACTCTAGAACTCAGTTCAGTTGATTTTTTTATTTAAAGAAAGGCAACTGAATGGTAGATACAGGCCTTTGTTTTATGAAATTTATATGTTTTATATTATGTAATAAAATGTACAAGTACCATCATGTCTGTAATGCAATTATTGACATTAGACATAATTAAATATCAGCTCTTTTGCCTGTATTAAAAAACATAAAGGTTTGACACAAAAAGACATATGCCAGGAAATTAAAACCTGAGGCTGAAACTATGCTCTTAATTCATTAACTTTGTTGTGAAGAAAATGGGGGGAGGAGGATAAATTCAGCAGACTGTGATAGGGAGGAAATGTCTGACATTTTGGATTTCTTTGTCACCTTGGCAAAATCCCAGGTTTTTTAAACTCACTTCTTTGCATTTAATTGTCTTATTTCTTGTTTTAATCATCCCTTTTAAACTGTTTTTTCCTAAAGGTTATACAGTGCATAGTTCTGTTTCAAATTACCTGAGTTACAGAGTAGAGCTATTATTAACTATAAATATGTATATATTTTGCAGTGTTGTAGCCGTGTTAGTTCTGGGACATTAATGAGAAAAGGGGGAGTGAAGTAATATCTTTTATTGGTGAAAAGATAAGCTTTCAAGCTACACAGAGCTCTTCTTCTTCTTCTATACAGATCTCTTCTTCTCCTGAAGAAGAGCTCTCTGTAGCTTGGAAGCTTGTCTCTTTCACTAACAGAAGTTGGTCCAATAAAAGTTCTTACCTCACCCACCTTGTCTGTCATGTACATATTTTGGCATTTTTGAGGCCTGTTACTTAAGTATGATATTTGGTAAACAAATATCTAATCTATATTATCTAATCTATCTAATCCAGTTTGTTTTTCTACCTTATCCATATATCATTATGTAAACCCTTATGAATTTTTCTAATAAGAAAATAACATTTATCCAAGGAGGGGTAAGATTTTATCTGCAAAGTGTTAGGACACAGCAATTGTTTACAGACCTGTTATACATCTCCGTGTTTAACTCTCTTGGTATGAATATGTTGCTCACATCATCAAGTATGAAAGTTTGTAATTCCCCCCCTTCCCCCCCCCCAAAAAAAGAATATTTGCCTTAATGCTGTGTTTTACTGTAAAAAAGTGAATATTTCTTAGTCTTTATTTTTGGTTGTTTGTCCATATTTTGTTACTCTTAAATATCGTTTTATCATTGTTTTTAAAACCAATTTATTAAAAAAGTATTCTTGCTTTCAAGCAAGAGAGTAACATGATTTCTGATATTGCTAATTCAATTTCCACTGATTTATTTAACTGAGTTCTACATTTACATTTCCTTAAAAGTATGAATTTATTGCTCATGAAAGTTGTTTAATCCTTCATTCATAACACTGGAGATTAAAGACCACTAGTTATCCAGTGAAGAAATAATGTTGGAACAGTAGCAGTACACATTTTCCTGTAATGCCCTCTCCTATAGAGACTACTACTAGTCATAGTTAGTGTGGTTAATCCATGACCTTTTTGCTGAGACTTCAGCAAGATTTTGTGTGCCAGTTGTGCAATGTATCTGTCTGTCTGTGTCAATCTTAGGGATTTCTATAGTGCCCATCACCACTGTATTGATATAAACATAAAGAAATAATGTTATTTAATTGGAACTGAAGATTTCAAAACTAATTTGAAATTTCTTGTTAGGTATGTTGGTTAGCAGGAAGATGTTTTTATGAACAAAAGGGAAAACCTCTTTGGAATTATGAAATATGGTAAATATATATGGGCTGGTTCTTCAGTCCTGATGTATCCCCTTTGTGCCAGAGTGTCCTAATCAGGCCGTTGAGGATTCCCCTGGCTTCGGGGAATCCCTGGCTGATATAGAGCCAGAGTTGCTGGCTTTATGCCAAACCAACCCAGCCACTCCTGGAATACATATTACAGGGTATGTCATGGCCAGAGTACTTCTGCATTCAGGCAATCAGTGGGTGGCATAACAGCTCTTTGGGGGCTATTACCAACCAGAATAGGGTAGGGCAGGTATGTGACTATTCTGCCTTGAACTAGGGGTTGGACTGGGAATCAGGAGTGTGTAAAGGTTGTGTGCAGCCATCTTTATCCATTCTGGCAGGATCTTGTGCAGAGCACAGCTTAGCCAAACTCAAAAATTGGAGCCATAGTGTTTTGCATATATGGAAGTATATGTAGGGATTGACAATTGGTACTTTTACCTATAATATTTACCAACTAAAATTTGTACTATAATACATTATACTTCAGAGTCATAGCATATTAGATGGACACACCTTGATAAAAAAGTGGGATTTTAAAAGCTAGTGATATGTTCTTAACTTTACATGCTTTTTTATTCATATAATAAGGGAGCAAAATAAAGATTAACTTGGAAGCTGTGACTTTCTTGGGCTGACAGTAAGTGAAAAAAGAATATATGGCATGAGTGAACTGCCTACATCTCTTAATTAGCCAGCAAAACATAACAAATATCAAGGTCAAACCTTATTGGAGAGCTGATGAGCCAAAAAAGCATTAGAATAATTTTAAAAATGTAAACTACAGCAAAAATTTGAAAACGTCATAACTTAAAACTCTGTCTGATCATTTCCAACTTCCCCCTCAAAATCCTCTTATCCTGGGATGAAATGCAGTTGGCAAAGTAGCAGGAAAATCAGTTTCTGTTGAGGAAGCTAGTTTGATTTGTTTTTTAAATTAGAAGCTAGCTTTAGTCTTAACTATGGGGCGACTACCACCACTGCATAACAATATATGTGTTGGGGGTATCATACACACAGTAAATCAATTTTTTTCATACCCACAATATAGAGGAAAACATACGAATCTGCCTTTTAAATCAGTCAATCTATCTGTTTGCCTCATTTTCATTGTAACATGTTTAGCAGAATGACTGAGGTGATTCAATTAAAAACAACCAAGCGTTGTTTTAATTCCAGTTTCATTTGGAGATTCAGGATCCTGAATACTCAAGGAGAGTCCTAGTATAGTTAATGCAGTAGTCTTTTTAGTTGCCTGAGCCTGCCTCCGTTCAAATCAGTTGTGGTTTTGTCATTAAGTCCCACAGGAGAAAGACAGATCCCTTCAACTGGAAAGCTTATTTAATTTCTGTCATTGATATCTTCTTATTCCAGATGCTGCTGCTAGTACTGGTTCATTTTTTTTGTATCTGTTTATTAATTTCCCATGTTTAATACAAAAATGTTCAGTAGCAGACGCAGAGATCTAATAAATACACAAATAAACAAATAAAATGATTACAGCCATTAATGGAAAGGCAATAAAAAGTACAAAAGGTCCTTGGGAATAGTTTATGAGAACACTGTAATGAAGTTACTTTTTAAAAAAATCTTTTTTTTTTTTTAATCACATCAATCAGATAGCAGTGAAAGGTCAAATAAATTAGGTACTAGTCAGAGACAGTGGATTGACAGCAGAAAAATATGAAGTTCTCTCTTTATCCACAGAACAGTTACAGCTGGGCTGCAGTGATGCAAGCTCCTCCCCATTACTTTGTCAGCATGCCTGAACTCTGATTTGGAGCTATCAGACAGGCCCATAGTAGTAGAGAAGTTTACTTGCCCTTTTGTACAGTGGTCACTTCTATTGGACTGGAAAGAGTACAAAAACTATCAAACACTTTTCATGTCTATTTCACTTTTTATTGATTTGTATTTTATATATTTTTGTACTACTAACTCTTTAAACTAGCCAGATTTTTTTATTTCTGATGGACTTTGTATGGTAGTGAATAAATGAAAACACAATAATGTACTAGTAAGACCCTTATGTGATGTATGGTAAACTCAGTCAAGGCATGTGTTTGTTTTACATTTTTCAGATGGAAACCTCTTCTTCCATGTGAGCTGCCCTAGCTACATTGAAACGTAGGGTGACAGTGTCATCATTTCCTAATCATGAACCAGTTTATTCACAATCATACAGTAGATGAATTCCTGCATCCTATATTGTTGAAAGGGCATCACAACAATATCACAGAGTTGCTGGAAATAAACTGGAAGCAAATTTTCAGCCATGTATGTAACGGATTAAACCCAGCCATTCCACCACATGTTCTTCTCTGAGGCCTAGTCCAAACACAGGTTTTGGACTGGTATCACTGTTTTGGTTAGGGGGTGTGACTTTTTAAAAAAAGGATAATTCCGATACCTTTATACAGGTACAGCCCCTGGTATGGATGCAGTTGTACTGGCAAAACAGTGAATTATATCATTAGGGTTTATTCCCCTTCCCATACAGGAATAGTTATAGTAGTATAAGCACTATTATATTGCGACCACTGAGTCTGTGCAAATGGGGGTTGTACTACTTTTGCTTTACCGGTATAGTTAAAGCAGTCCAACGTTTGTGTGTAGAAAAAGGCTTAATTGCTTTCTTTGTTACTTTCTTTTTTATGCCTCTGAACATCTAAATTAGATTAATTTTGCATGCCCACTGAATTCCAAAGTAATGCAAGTTACGCTAGCTTACCATATACAGCCATATTATGGCAAATATACCCCTACATGTAGCTTTCACTACCATTTACATCACCACAGAACTTGACCCAGAGACTTTGATAAGAATTAAATCTGCATAACGGGTCTGGATTTTTCTCAGAGAGTGCAGGGAATTTGACACACCATTCTCTAATTAATGGGAAATGTGTGTTTAGTTTGTGACACATCAGGCTGAAAATTCACATTCCATGATACTTGGCACATTCACGTTGTTATGCTGTTCTGGCAAACAATTGTTAATACAGGCCCGGATACTGCAAAACTATGAATAAACTGGTTTCATGGACATAATGACATCATTGTCTTATGTTTCAGTGAAGTTTGTAACACATCATGTATCCAATACCTTGGAGCTCCTTGATTGGATTGAAGGGCCTGATCCAACTCCCACTGAAATCAATGGAAAGACTCTCCTTAACTTGAGTTGAATTGGGCCCCATGTGAGGACTGAGACTGTTAGACTGATGCTATGGGCATCTTTTTTGCGAGTAGCCACTTCTTTGGAATTTTTTATTTTTATATCCTTGAAGGACCTAGCAGTCAACGTTAAAAGGCATAGGGGTACCAAACCCACCAAAACAGAATAGAACACATTAGCGGACATGCTTTTCTAATTACAAAAAGTATAAAGATGAAATACTGATGTCCCTTTGAGGGTTGTCGCCATTAGGAATCAAATCTGAGACCTCTGGATCTTAACACATGAGCCTCTATTGCCTGAGTTAAAAGACATGTGTCTATCAACCAGAGCTGCAGCAGGTTCAACAATTTGTAGCTGGCCTATCCACCACTAGGAGAGGACAACATGCCACACTGAGCAGGCATTGGTTACAAAGAGATGAGAATAAAGGAGGATTATTTGCTCCAAAAATACACATCTGAGTTCCAGGAGGTTCTGATTTTATTTATAATTTTGAAGACACTTTTTCTTGTTAACATGGCTCAATTATTGCTCCTTCAAAAAAAACTTATGAGAAATGCTAAAAATAGAAATAAAATGGTGTAACAGGATTAATTTTGGTTCTGGACTTTCTCCTCCAGGCCTTCAATTAAAGTTTGTTGGTAGAATAGAGTGAGGCAAATGCAAACTCTGGATGATTCTCCTAGTCTGTCTTTCCAGAAACTCTGTATTTACATTACTGGAAAACTAAATATGACTCACTGAAATCTGAATCCTATCAGTTCTTGTCTGTGGGTTACAAACATGGGCTCCAGAGCGAGCAATATTGAAATCAGAGTTTTGCAGATGGGTTGACCTTAGACAAACACATCAGTGAGCAAAAACGGTATAAACTCCTCAGCAATCTTTTCCTTATTAAGGGGGGGGTGGGGGGAATGACAAGTTTGAGTGCTAGGAAAGCAGTTCAAAATTGAAGGTAATTTGGTATTTAGAATGGTGAAGGGCATTCTGGTCCTGACTTAATTGTGTGTCTAGAAAAAGAAGCTCCCTGAGATTGTATTTCTCAGGGCTGGTCTACACTTAGTCCGGACTTCGGACTAAGGTACGCAAATTCAGCTACGTTAATAACGTAGCTGAATTCGAAGTACCTTACTCCGGACTTACCGCGGTCCAGACGCGGCCGGAAGTCTCCCCCAGTCGACGCCGCGTACTCCTCTCGGCGAGCTGGAGTACCGGCGTCGATTGTGAGCACTTCCGGGATCGATCCGGGATCGATTTATCGCGTCTTAACCAGACGCGATAAATCGATCCCAGAACATCGATGGCGTGCCTCCGGACCAGCCGGTAAGTGAAGACTAGGCCTCAGATGTTGAAGAAGATCTTGTTTACATGTAAAGGACATATAGAATGCCCATGTGGAGACAATAGGTAATTCCAGCTTGGCTAATACTGTTAACACCGTCATTTGCTATCTGTCTGTCTGTCTATGCAGGTGCTTTGACGGCTCCCATTACTTTAATATCCTAAGCATTTGAAGATGAAAATAGCAATAATAATCTCTGGCTTGTTCTTTCTTCCCAATTTGTAGGAAAAATAGCTTGACTAGTTTATAGGGTTTTTTTGTTTCTTTGTTTATGTTTTTGCGTGAGTGGTTATGATATGCGTATGTTAAGAAATTTCTGAAGGAAAGCTAAGTCGAAGAAACAATTTTTACATTTTATGCTGAAAGAAATCATTCTTTTCTCTGAGGGGTGTGAACCACTGTCCTACACCCACCCCCCTTTCTTTATTGAGTAAGAGTTTCATGGTTCTGGTGAAATGAAGTAGATGCTGTGGGATTTAATGGTTGCAAGTGTAGAGGTGATCTCTCAGGTATTTTAAGGTCAGTGTCATGGAGGAAATTGATTATCGGGCCAGATGCCTTTAACAAGACTCTATATTCAGTGGAGAGCCAGAGCAGTGACTGAAGCACTGAGTGATATGCAGACAGTGACCTGTATTGCTAAGCAGATGGGTTGTGGTGTTTTGTTCCCATTAGAAATGTTCCATATCTTAATGACAGTAAGATATATGAAGGACACAAGATTATAATTTTCATAGATTTGGCACCCTCTCTACCCATCTCGAAAGGAAATTGCTTTTGCCTCTGAAAGCCTGTTGAAGGGAGAGGCCAGAAAAAAAAGCAAAGAAGCTTCTCCCCCCACCCGCATTTGGCAGTCTATCCATATAGCATTGCAAAATATTTTAGGAAACCAATCTGCACAAGTGCAGTTGATAAAAAATCATGTCCTCAGAAGAACTTGTCTCCTCCTGTTACATAAAAGTGTCTGAACTAGTTACACTTTGCAAGACTGCAAACCTCTGCAGTACATGTACTGAGAGAATACTTCTCTGTCTCCTTTATAACAATGAAAAGATGGAAACTATGGGAGAGCATAAGCAACATGTCTCTGATTAATGAGTGGTTAAAAAACTTGAAGTCCAGTCTTGTGTGTGTGTATAACTTCTAGATTTTGCCATAAAATTATTAACGTTTTCGAAATATTTAATTCCACCAAATTAGTTATTGTATGTAGGAAACTACCAATGATTTCTATTGGATTTCTTTTGAATTTTGGACATATTGGACATAGACTATATTGTTCTTTACATGGAATTTAAGACTGTGGCTGGAAAATTCAAGTACACTGCATGAAAATCAGGATTAGGCTTTCTTTGGGTTCCTCCTCTCCCACCTCATTGTGCAAACTTGGCAAAGAGCAGAGAAAAAGGGCAGAAAATGTCTCACTACAGTCTCTCAGTGTCCAGGTCAGAAAGGACCAGTGCAACACTTGAGCACGTATGTCAGTTTAAGTATGCAAGTTGTCATGCTGAAGTCCCATTGAAGACTATACATGCACTTGAAGTTACACATATGCTTAAGTGCTTTGCTGGATTGAGGTCCAGTGCTGTTCCACTGCAGATCAAAGATGTAGGTAATTAATAATGTAACCCATCCACTCTCCCATCTCAAAGTCAGCTTAGAACCCATGGTGAGCTGGAATCTGCATAGGCCAGCTCGTTTGCTACAGTAAGTATGGATTTCCTCAAAAGAGAATTCTTTCAAAGGGAATAATATTAACCACCAAAATTTTAATAACTTTCCTTATAATATCTGGTTACCTCAAGTAGGACAGAATGATCAGAAGTGGTGGAGGTTTAACTTTGTTAACCATCATAAATCCTTTGCTTTTTCACTCTAATCGGTCCCTGGGGTCTTCTTAAAGCTCTTGACATTGCAACAGCTCTTTGTCAGAAAACAATACATGTTCTTCTGTAACTAGACAGCTGATGGTGAGGGCCTCATCTAGACCAGAAGTAGTGGAGGCAGTGAAGGTTATGTGCTGTCACATCAGAAATTCATCGTCTGTAATGGTAAGAAAACCCTTGTCACATCTGTACATTTGGGAACGCTGTTAGACTGCGGACAGCAGTCTTTTCATCAGCGGAATGGATCCTTGTGGCCATAGCTGCTGCCACACTACTGAAGGCCTCCAGAAAAGTCCTCTAAGCTAGTCACAGGATTTGGGTACTGTGCCAGATGCCACTCCATGCCTGTCAAAATAGTCATTCTGTGACTAAGGAATAAGAAAGGAGGAGGCCTGTTCTTACATTCAGACAGCACCAGGCACTTTCCATCTCTTGGTGAGAATCTTCCATAAGACTCTGGAAGATGGAAGCAGAGGGATGCCTTTAGCAAAATTGCAGTATGTAGTATAATTGTTACAGACATGAGCCTGAGACGTGCTGTTAAAATTCATAAAGACGGAACAAGGGAATGTGGACTAAGCAGGAGAGGCAGTGTCACAACAATGTCCTGGAGCTCAGAGGAGTTCCCAGTCTAATGTTGGCATTTAGGAAACCGGGGACTAGCCATGTAGTATTGATATCGACAGACAATACAGCTGTTACATCAGATACTGGCAAACTAAGTGGAATGAGGGGCAGAAATCTGGCTCAGAAAGCCTCATTTATGAACAAGCGGAAACTCCATATCCCTGAGGGCAACTGACTGTAGGAAATCACAAACTCCAGGTAGGGTGATTCAGTCATCAGGAATTACTGCAAAGAGAGAGGTCACTTATACCACAAATATTCTAAAATCCTGCTCAGCATGAGGTATTCTAAGAATAGACCTTTTCTCTCCCTGGACAGTGCCAAAGAGGAAGCCCTGCAGCAGGTCAGGGCAAGCCTGTTCCATAATATGATTCTCTGGATTTATTGGCTTTCCTTCCTTGCAAATCACACACAAGATTCTCTGGAAAGTGGAAGTGGGATTCCCCAGCTGGTGTTCTCTGCTCCCTTTGTGCTCCCCGAGGATTCGTGTTATGGAGAAGGTATCAAGAGAACCTGTCCCTGGTGTAAGAAAACTAAATACCCTGTTATTGAACCATAGATTTTTTTGTAAATCAAGCACTCAGTATAACAAGAAAGAAAATATGGTCCCAATTCAGCAGGGTACATAAGTGCTTGCCTAATTTTAAGTTTAAAGCAAATATCCCAGAACGTCACTGATTTGGAGCCTAAATTAGGAACAGGGTGGGCCTCACGTTAGTTTCAGATTATGAGATGACCTCAAATTGGCCTGCATGGACAAGTCCCATATGTGCACAAATGATAATTTATTTATGCTCATTTTGCATCTGAAAGTTTGGTAATTGTGTACCCAGTTTCTTGAACACAAAAATAGGTGTCAATGCAATCTTCAGAGCCTTTGGCTGAGAACTAAGACTATTTTGCGTTTAGATTAATCTAATTGGTCATATCCCTAGATGATGCATCATCATAGTGAATAATTATTATGGATTATTTATTTTACAGTCATACCAGAAATGCTAATCTCTGTTGGAGCCCCAATATGCCAAGCTATATGTACCCATGCAGAAAGACCTGGTTCCTGCCTCCAAAATCTTACAATCTAATTTGGTCTGTTTGATAAATACACACAGGATGTCACAGAATAATTGGGCTTGCAATACCAGAAATGAGCATTTTAATTAGCATTATAAATCACCTACTAACACAGCATATTGTATGTGCTGTGTTTACAACACAGTCACCGAATCCATATTCTGTTTCATATACTTATACCCTCTCTGGTCTGTGCCTCAGTTGCTGCATGCTTGCAAACCACTTTTGATTTAAAAAGGGAAAGTCCATAGTTTGGTGGACCTTCTAAAATGTGCTGAGCATGTGAAATACTGGATATATATATATATATAGACAAACACAGACGTGCATGTAGCAAGATAGAAAAACAAAGCCTGTGTAAAGATGAACAGACGAGAAGCTGAATGTCTAGAATACTAGGGGAGTTAATGTTATGCAGTGATTTTTACAGTACCTCTGTTATAAGCAGTGTAAGAACAGTATGCTCCCTGGCATACATTACCATCAAAACTGCAAAGGTTTCAGTTCCATGGCAACACAAAGAGCCCAGTTGTGTTCAAGGTGGAGGTATTAATACATTCAGAGTGAGGGGTTGGGAGTGAGTTGGAAAAAAAATAAAACACACTGAATTTTTTATATATATATAAAAGAACTGAGACAAATGCAAGTTCCCCTCAAGCTCTTTCAAATAGTCTTTATATGGTTTTTTTCCCCAGATACGTGGCAAAATGAGGACATTAAATTAAAAATGTTTTTGGGAAAAGAGGGCAATAGCAGTCAAATGTTGAGCCAAGAGAATGTACATAATTCCTGAGATTGTGATGTATTCCCTGAAGATGAAGGCTTGGTCAGTTTGCATAATCAAGGGAATTATTTCCCCCTCAAGACTCGCTACTTCACTGCTGTTGTCCCCAGTGTTTTATTATTTTCTTTCTTGATTTTTATCAATCTCCTTCTGCCTCCTCACTCCTTTCTCTGCATCCCCCTCTGGCTTTCCTCACCAACTCCAACAGAAAAGCAGGAACAGCTACATTGTGTCTGCTTCCTGACATCCCAGTAGCTGCAGGAGTAGGAGGGAAGAGCAATCTGTATTTTGCCTGCCTGTTCCAGCTTCTGTCTCTGATGCTGGCCTGCTTTTCACAGAGGCACGTTGGTGCTAGTACATTAGGGTTAGGTACCCTATGTTGCCATAGTTCCATGGTAGGCAGGCAGGTGGGGACATCCAGATGTTAGTACTTTGCAAGCCAGTGGTAATCCAGCAAGGTGAAGCTGCCATGAATCCAGTTTAATGGGCCCATAATTTTCAGTGGGGTTTCATGGGTGTAACTCAGGAGAGATTAGAGGCTGGCAAGTGGAATTTAGTTAATTGTTCTGTTGATGACGTGCCAGCGGGTAGAATTCAGCTCACTTTATCTTTTCTGTGTTGGGTTTTCATGGCAAACTTGAGAAAAAATAATTTGTTTTTGTCACTGAAGTTGGAACATCTGACTCTGAGTATGCATAAGGGATAAAATTCTTCCTTGTGCAGAAGACCAGCACAGGGCTTATACATCTTTTCGGAGGGCTTAATGGATCTTAAGAATTGCACTGGCCTTCTTTTGGCTTCTGCATAGGGGTGAATTTCACCTCCAGGGAACAGAACTAGTTAGAAGGTGCCATTTTTTAACCAGTCTTTTTTTCAGAGTGCAGCAGCTCTTGGTTGCCTAAACATCTTGACTAATGCCACATTTGACACGATCCCTAATATGTGATTGTTGTGATTCCTGGTTGCTTGCTACATAACCGAAATAAATAAATAACAAATACAATATGTTAAAATCTTGGGTTTAAAATTAGTCTATGGTGTCCCATATTATGTGATACCTTCATCTTCAGTTTCCTTTTCACAAGGAACTGTACATACAGTGCTGAATGAATAGCAGGGTCATTCACGCTGAACTATGTAGTATGTACGGCTCCAAATTCCTTTCAGGTGCCCAGAGCTGGTACAACACTCTGAACAGGGTGTCTGTTTTTTAAAAGGACTTTCCCAGTGGGGGACCTCACTCATTCATTCTGACAGGAAAGATGAGGAGAAAGCAACAAGAGAGACATCAAAGAAAGGAGAAAACAAGGAGAGAGAATCAAGAACAGGAAGAGAGATGAGTTGGGGAGCAATGGCAGAAGGATGACAGAGGAGTGACGGGGGCTTTGGAGGAAGGAGAATGGAGAGCGTACAAAACAGGAAGGAGATGCTGCTCTGGTTTGGAGGGGAGGGGGTTATTTTCTCTGTTTCTCCTGAAAAATAACAAGGAGAGGAAGGAAAAGAAAATACCTTAAAAAAAAAAAAAAAAAAAAAAAAAGGCAGTAGAGAAATGAGAGAGGATCTGGGGGAGAGAGTAAGACTGAGAATAATCAAAAAGAGAAAGATATAGAAGACATGGGATTGATATGATAAATGCAGTTTTAAAACATGGGTGCCAAGGTTGTGGTGTCAGCATTTCTGCTTTTGCATGCTGACCTCAGCGCCTAAGCTCAGTTGTTAGCACTCTAGGCCGAAATTCACCCTGGTGCAGAAGACCAGTACAAAGCCTATGCACTACTTAAGCCCCACTCAAACCTTATTTTGAGAGCTACTGGGGGACATAACTTATATATGGTCTATAGGTGCTGTGCTGGTTCCCCCTGCACAGGGGTGAATCTTATCTGCAAATGCATAATTGGGTGATTAAATAAAGTGTCATAATTGGAAAGTAGGGCCTGCAATGATTAGGTTAGAGGCATTATTTCTCTGGAAAGCTTCTCACTAGTCTGGTAATTTTGAGAGGGAAGCAGGTAAGGCAGAATTCTGTTGCTAATAAGATTTGAGTCAGATTGATGATAATTGTTACCGTAGGACTTGTAGAGTAATTGGATTAACAGGTCAGACTTTTTTTAAAAAATTGCATACCAGACTAGTATGTTCACGTCCCCCCACAATGTCAAGCTCAGTAGTAATGCAATAGGATAAGAAAATTGATTTTGCATTGAGACTCACTGTAAGCAGAATGTTATTATTGACTCTGCTCATTGATAGCAGAAGCAGTGCTATTGTTATGCAATCAGCTAGCGGTATTAATATATACTGAGGTCTCCTCTCTGTATAGCGGTACTTCCACTTGTTCAAACAAAGTAGACTACCCAAAAATACCAGACTAAAATGGAATTTTAGACTTGGCTTGAGAAGGGGCTGTTGAATGAATTATGTATCATATAACACATTTATTTCTTCCTGCTCCAGACTGTCTTCTTAAACAAATCTCTTATTATCATTCTGTGTCACTTGGGCTCAGTTCACCATTAGGCTCAAAGACCAGTAGTGAGAGTGTGGGGTGGAAAACCCTTTCTTGTATCAGAGGAAAACAAAAGCTGGGCTTGACCTGCTTTCCTTCCTCAATCTCTCCTTCACTGGGTAAAGAGGCTGAAGTTCTGAAGTTGTTTTCCTCCCACTCTACTGGTCTCTGCTCAGATGCAGGGATTATCAGCATTCAAATGCTTACTCTCCCCTTGCCTTTAATGCTGAGAGATGGCTTGGGCAAGGTTGTGTTTCCATGTCTTTGCTTGGCTGAGGGACGTTACTTCTGCTCCTGGGAGAAGGCAAAAGAAGATTGGGCTGGACTAGGTCACCAGTGCTACCAACCACAAACATTCCAAACCCATGAGTTAGGGGTCAGAAATCATGAGATAGGATTAAAATCCTGAAGTTTTTTTACAAAGTGATAAATGTTGGGTCCATTTTTTGCTTTCTAGTTTCTGAGCCTGTAGGCTGCACTCAGTTACATTTTAAGCTGTTCATCACAAACATGAGAGCTGGAAACTTACTTTTTCTAAAAAAGGAAAGGTGAGATTCTTACGTCATTGCGAGTCTCCAAGAGCTCGGGCTTTAAGTAAAGCACCTACTATTGTGAAACTTGTGATAAAATAGCAAGAGTTGGCAGCACTGGGTCACCACCCTCTCTCTCCTCAACAGTTTTGTTTTTATATGTAGGCCACGTTTTTCATTGAGGGACCAGAATGTGAGAGAACTTTTGTTTCTCTCCTTCATTGAAGAGATCTCACCAAAAATTGTTCAGGCCTAGATACTCAAATGTATTCAACTCCCGTTGAAATAACTGGAAGTTAGTTGCCTAAATACCTTTGCGGATCTAGGCCTGAGCCTCTTTGCCCAATGGGAAAGGGAAGTGAGCATGCCTGGGAGCAGCAAGCATTGGAGTGAGTTAGAGGGAAGAAGGAATGTGTGTTGGAGGTTTAGGTTTATTGCTGGAGGAAAGGAACACATAGGGGACATGTTAATTGCACGTGCAAGGTATGTATCAAGGAGGTCTCACATATTCTGCAGCAGTGTGTTTTAGGTGGGAACCCACGGTGAGGGTGGGAGTGTCTAGGGAAAAGGAATGGGGAGATGAGCTCACATTCAGGGATGGTATCTCACTGAGTTTTCTTGCTATTAGGAAAGCACGTGGTGAAGGAGCATAAAAAGAAATGATATCTATAGGTAAAAGTAGACTTCTTGTCACCACTCCGCCACAGCCCTGTTGTCTCTGGAGTAGCAGGAGGAAAGCCCCCTTGTATTACACTGCAATTATGTAGAATGGTGGCTGATATTTTTTTCTTGGATCACTGCTGAAGAACTGAAGTGGGACGCTCCATGTAGATTTGGCAAATTGTAACACAGTAGGATTAATACACTGGATCTGCTAAAATCAAAACCAGATCAAAGGGCAAATAAATGAGGGTTGTGGTTTCATCCTAGTGTTCAGGAGAAATCAGTATACATTATTAAATTTGGAAAGAGAGGGAACAATATGTCTGGAAGCAGTAGCCACATAACAAATGACAAAGAACTTACTGTGTCAGTGAGAAAATCACTAGCTTCTGGTATTTAGTTCTGGCTTTGAAAGGGGATTTGTGAATGAATTATGCAGCAAATAATTTCTGGCTTTCATTTCAGAGTTCACTTAATGTTTTTAAAGCAAAGGCAGATGATACAATCAATGGTATATAAAAACTCAAACATGTATATACTCTCCCAAAAGCAAATTTATTCATGGTCTCCATTCATCTTCATTTGATTTTATTTTCAAACCTCAACAATTAGCTCCCTCCTCCTTTGGCTACAATATTTATTCAGCCCTTGTCAAAAAGTCTTGTAGGAGCATTGGCTGGTAGCCTTAGAATGTCATATAAATGCAGGTGCAGTTGACACACCAGGCTAATGCATTCCCAGTCGTTTGGAAAGTTGAACATCTTCCATTAGGCAGCCAAATTTTCTTCCCAGGCTTCTGAGAATAAGAGCTCTTTGGTTGATGCCATGAGAACTGGGAATCTATGTCTACACTTCAGACACATGTAATCCTTCTCCAGCTTTTCCCCTTCCCTCCTCTTGTTGGGTCAGTACTGCAGTTAGGAGTTGTATTTATTTTACTTCCAGTTTTTGTTGTAGGCTTGATGGCTCTGTAATGTTCTTTTTCCAGCAGTACAGTGATCTGTATTAGTCACTAGCATGTCTAACTGTTAATTTGCTTATAATCAGTTTTTCAAGAGGTTGCTTTAATATGGAGGGGAAATCAGTTCTTTGGGCTGCAAATACCTGATGCTGTATGTCCCGCAACTCCCTGTCATTATGGTAAATTTTCCATTAGGGCACCGGGGCTTTTAAATGAAAGTGTCAAGCGCCTTCTGGTCCTGGAAACTTGAAACATGTGGCTGCCTGTAAAGAAACCCTACACTAAGTTACAGCCTGTGTGGGCCCAGATGTGCTTGGCAAGCATTGCTATGCCAGCATGAGTCTTTGTAGGAGTGGAGAGGGGATGGGTAGCTGCCAGTCCTGATTTTTACGTATCTCTAATGTGTTCTGACACCCCAGTTTGCAGGACTTGAAATCCCCAGGATTCCTGTTCCAGGCTGCTGACCCTGCACATATGGTGGTGATGTGACACAAAACTAAAAGATGTAACCAACTCTCTCCAAAAGGCTTGTGTCTTTTTTTCCTCATTTCCCCTGCCACCTCTTTCCATTTTGGAACTGTTCTGCAGGACCCTGCTCCCTCAAGGCTCCCTGCCTCTGCTGTTCTTCTCTTTGTTCCATCTATTTTTGCAAAGTGGAAGGATGCGATTTGGGGGAGAAGTTACCTATTGTAGAACTCTGAATTGCCTTCTCTTCATGTGTCGTTGTCTTTCCTCTCTTCTTTCTTCTCATGATCTCTTTTTCACTTTGACCCTCCCCATGCAGGTCAGTGGCTCAGTTGTAAGTCATGGTGAATACTCTTTGTTCTCTGTTAGTGACTTCTTCATACAGAGAAGAATGCAGGTTCACAAGCTGTTCCCTTGCTTTCCTTCCTGCAGCTGCCATAATAATTCCTCTGCTCTTGTGGGTAGGCCAATTGGCTGAAAAACTCATAAACAACAGAGTAGGGCTGTGAGGGCAGTGAAATATTGGTTGCTTTGCAGTTTGGGTATTTTAAAAATGGATTGTACATACAAAAAAGCGTTTCCTTTAGTATTTCTGTAATAATTCAGCTCCATACACTTTTTTTTTTAAAGGTATGTTTTTATATTAGAAATATTAGGTGCTGGATTTGCTTTTTTGTCTTGCATCTTTGTCAAACTTTGGAAGACTTGGACTGTGCCATCACAGCTGGAATCTGAAATCTGACCTGCAATTAGGCTGGGAGAGCAGTAGCTCAGGTTTCAGCTCAATTGAATGGCAAGGGAATGATGAAACTAGGCCCTGGTCTACACTAAGAGTTTAGGTTGAATTTAGCAGCGTTAGATCGATTTAACCCTGCACCCATCCACACGACGAAGCCATTTTTGTTGACTTAAAGGGCTCTTAAAATCGATTTCTGTACTCCTCCCCGATGAGGGGATTAGCGCTGAAATCGACCCTACTGGGTCGAATTTGGGGTAGTGTGGATGCAATTCGATAGTATTGGCCTCCAGGAGCTATCCCAGAGTGCTCCTTTGTGACCACTCTGGACAGCACTTTCAACTCAGATGCACTGGCCAGGTAGACAGGAAAAGCCCCACAAACTTTTGAATTTCATTTCCTGTTTGGCCACCGTGGTGAACTGATCAGCACAGGTGACCATGGAGTCCCACAATCGCAAAAGAGCTCCAGCATGGACCGAATGGGAGGTACTGGATCTGATTGCTGTATGGGGAGACGAATCTATGCTACCAGAACTCCGTTGTAAAAGACAAAATGATGAAGCAGCCAGACACCCAGGGCGGTTAGAAGAGCACAGCAGGGCGCGCTGCGCACCAGAGAAGTTTTGAAAACAGTTTCATGACTGGCCAGGCTACGGTGTGAAAGTTCTGTTTGTTTCTCCTTGATGAAAACCCGCCCCCTTGGTTCACTCTACTTCCCTGTAAGCCAACTGCCCTCCCCTCCCCTCCACTTGCTGAGGCAATAAAGTCATGGTTTCAAATTCATGCATTCTTTATTAATTCGTCACACAAATGGGGGGATAACTGCCAAGGTAGCCCGGGAGGGGTGCAGCAGGAGGGAAGCACAGGGGTGGGGTAGTTGTAGGGGCACCCCCTAGAATGGCATGCAGCTCATCATAGAAGCGGGATGTCTGGGGCTCTGACCTGGAGCGGCCATTTGCCTCTCTGGTTCTTTGATAGGCTTGCCTGATATTCCAGGCAGGACTGAATCGCCATTAGACGAAACTTAAAGAAGGGAATGACCTGGAGTCACTCCCATTTATGTCCAGGCACCCCCTGATTGACTTCACCGACTGACTTCACCGAGGCCGGTCAGGAGCACCCGTGTCTGCCCAGGTGTCCCCGACCGACCTCACCGAGGCCAGCCAGGAGCTCCCATGTCTGCCCAGGAGCCTCCGACTGACCTCACTGAGGCCGGCCAGGAGGAACCAGGAGACAGCAGCAGACGGTACAATATGGCTGCTAACCGTCTTCGCTAACTTGCAAAGGCAAAGAGCTGCTGCTGTGTAGCACTGCAGTACCGCATCTCCCAGCATCACCCAGGAAACGTACGGTGACAGTGAGCTGAGCGGGCTCCATCTTGCCATGGTAGGTCGTCTGCATGGGTAACCCGGGAAAAAAGGCGAGAAACGATTTTTTGACGTTGCTTTCACGGGGAGGGGGGAGTGACGACATGTACCCAGAGCCACCCACAACAATGTTTTTGCCCCATGAGGCATTGGGAGCTCAACACAGAATTCCAATGGGTGGCGGAGACATGATGTGTTTCTCTTTCCTGATTGAATTAGAGATGAACAACACTTTTAGGATTGGCAGGACCGGCTCCAGTGTTTTTGCCGCCCCAAGTGGTGAAAAATAAAAATAAAAAAGCCGCGATTGGTGGCACTTCGGCGGCAGCTCTACCGCCGCCACTTTATTCTTTGGTGGCAATTCGGCGGCGGGTCCTTCCCCTAGAGAGGGACTGAGGGGACCCGCCGCCAATTTGGTGTCAAAGAGCCGGACGTGCCGCCCCTTTCTGTTGGCCGCCCCAAGCACATGCTTGGTGCACTGGTGTCTAGAGCCGGCCCTGAGGATTGGGATTCCAGTGTTTGTGATTATCAAATTCAAGTTTGCTCATACAAACTTACTATGAGAGTTCAGGCTGAAAGGAGGGTGGTTTTGGTGTGGTTTGTTTGGGGTCTTTTACTTCTTTGCAAAAGTAAAAAGGGTCTGGTAGAGATTAAATGAGGCTGCATCTAGTCCTGCTGCAACCCCTTACTACCAAGCATAGTTCTACTTACTGGGCATAGACCCGCTGCGCCTGATTGTGATTTATAAGGTGACCCCCTTTATGTTGTTCTAATCGCATAAATCCAATGTAAACAGCCATCACATATTACCTCATCCAGTATAACAGCTCAGTGTAGGGGACTTGTCTGGGGTGGGTTGGAGACATGCTGGGAAGGGTGATCATGGCCAGAGTGTGCTGTGATCTGGTTATTGTAGGTTGATATATGGCACATAGAGGACAATTACAAGTCAGCACAACCTAGAGCAGCCTTAGGGCAGCTCTAAATTGTGTCAGGAGCTGAACAGTCCCTTAAAGCCAGCTTTGTCTCCCCTCCCCTTCCACTTACTGGTGGAATGGAGGAATGAAGAACTAAGTCATTGGCTGTGGTCAAGCTGTTTTAATGAGGAGGGAGACTTAATGTGGACAAGGGTTTGCAGTATCAGACCCTTAATTATAGAATAATTCATAAAGCAACATCAGAGATCCATCCCCTTGGGCAATATTTAAAAGTCACTTTTCAATTAAATTGAAATGATATCTGATTTGCAAATGTTACAGATGTGATGTGCCACAAAATTGAGGCTCAGATGTCTTTATAAGAAAATGAGCTGCAAAAAGGGAGAGCCCTGTGAGAGTGACGCTGATGCTGAAGCAGTATGAGAATACCAGGCCTTTTTTATGTTTCTGATATCAACATCATGGTTTGTCTAACGTTGTGTGGCACTGTGGCTAAGTTCTCCACACTATTCCATTCTCAGCAAGCCAAGTGTTACTCACAAAATTGCTGTTCTAAAAACTTATAAAATAATTTGCTAATTTGGTACAGTTCCCAGCTGCAGAAATATAACAGTGGTGTCCATTTTATCTTTGAAAATACAGTATATAACTTCTATAATAAAAGTTTGCACACTTACTTTAGCCCACAACTTATATTGCTTCTCTTCTGTTATGTTCTCTTATATGTTTGCTGCCCTCTGTATTACTGGTTATGTAAGAAAATAACTTATAATATCAACAGTACTGTTTGCCGTGTAAATATTACCTTATCTTACAGCTTTATAGCCTTATTAAAATGAAAAATGGGAGAGAAGGGGGTAATTAATCATTTTCCTGCTCATGATTGTGTATCTTCAAAACAGCGTTGAAGATTTGCCACTACACGTATTCCTCCAATACTTATTAGATAAGAGAGCGTATATAGTTATGACCCTAGATCTCCTAGACCTTTCCTTTACATTTCCCCCTCTGCTGATTTCATTCATGCCTATCACTGTCATTGGCAGCAATATATCTGCCATCTTCAGCCCTTCCAAATCCTTCTTTTCCTCTTTCCCCATCTCCCTTTACACCAACTGGACACCATCTTTTTTTCTTTACAATCAGGCCTATTTTGAGGGTTTTTTTAAAATAAGTCTTTTATTTAATTAAAAACAAACTTTAAAAATGTTTTCCTGAAGTGTTAGAAACTCTCACACACTAGCATTGTGCAAGTTCTAAGCACAGTGGTTTTCAACCTTTTTTCCATATGCGGATCCCTAAAAAATTTCAAATGGCGGTGCAGACCCCTTTTGAAATCTGTGACATACTCTGCAGACACCCCGGGGTCCGTGGACCACAGATTGAAAACCACTGTTTTAGTGTATGAGAACTGGAAACTAAAACTGGCTATAACAAAGTGAAACTGGCCAAAAGTTTCACTTTCTAAACTGAGTGAAATGTCAGAAATAAAATATTTTAATTATTCTTTATTTGAACAATCTGTGGTGTCTTTAGTAACACAAATGAAGAATTTTGGTTAATATTCAGCTTTTATCTTGACTGTGTCCATTTGTGTAATAAGATTTCTGTTGCCTCTGGAATGTAAAAATAGTTTCCCCCTCTCTGCTTGGAATAAATACTGTGGTATCGTGTGGTTGGCTATGTAAAGGTGATTTTAGTTGCTTAACAATGCAGTTATCAGGTGCTGGCCAAACACACCACCAGAATGTCTCCTAAATGACATGGCAGTGTGATTGACCCTTCTGTATGTCAGGACAGACTATGTGCATGTAGGAAATTAACTTTCTCAGTGCAGCTGGATATTCCAGGACTAACTTTGTGTTCCCCAAACATCTGAATGAATGTGGTATTAAAACTGTTGCCAAGGGACAGATGTAAGACTGCGTGCTGAAGCATTCTTTTTCTCAGATGCAGTGTTGCCAAAAAACAAGCATTAAAAAACTCATGAGTCAGGACCTCAAAAATCATCATTGTCTGTAAATCATGAATTTTTAAAAATGATCAATATTGGGGGATAGGCGTTGGTGTTTGCCTTCTGGGCTCCAGCCATACCCCTTATACTCAGACACATTACCTTATACCAGGGCCAGAACTGGGGTAGGCAGAGAGTGGAATATGTCAGATCTACTCGTGCTGAGTTTGGGATTTCCCTATGCTGGAGGAATCCCCAGCTGGCCAGTTTAGCCAGTTTTTCACCTGCTTTTCTCTGTTAGACCAGAACGGGGGCCAAGATGTGGCTCATGATCCCTGCCTCAAAGCATTTACAGTCAAAGTAAAGAAAATAACTGCAGAAGGATACAACAAAAATTGTGCTCCAGGAGTGAAATACACTAGGGCACAGATAACATAATCTGATTATGTGGCCATATAGAAAAATAATGTCCGTGCCTTGACTCTAAATGCTAAACCTTCAAGGAGGGACTTGAGTTAGAAGAGGATAGATGAAGTAGAAAGAATGTTTCCTCCCTAAAGTGCAATATATAAGAATCCCAATCTTTCTCCCATCAAAGAAAAGAGGCAAAACTCCTGTTAACTTCAGGGGGAGCAGGGTTGGGCTCTTACATTGTTTGCAGAGTTAGGATAATCCATGACAAATTATTATTATGTTCATTTCAAAAATGTGACAAAAATCATAGATGGGTGTCTGATATGCCTTTGAGTTATTTAAAGTTTCCTGACAGAGAGAATTAAATACCCACATCTTATTGGTGAGAGACTTTGTGCATTTCATGTGAAATATTGCAAGTTGTGATTGCCTCTTGAATTAGCAAACTTGCTATAAAGGATGTTTCACAGATCTTCAGTGACGTGGTATCTTACACATTTACACCTTTGCTATTTTTCATGATACTTGTTTTTGTGAGAGCTCCTACAATAGAGTGCACTACAGGATTGGATTGTTTTGTCTCCCACATTTTCTGTAGGAAATATATTGTTTTAGTCAGTGATGAGCTGCCACAATCTTAACAACCGGTTCCCTCCTCCTCACCCCATGAGGGGGGTCGTGGTCCACCCCCGCTTCCCAGGACTTCTGCCCCATTCAACCCCCCACGTTCCGTGACGCCCCTCTCCCCCCCCCCGGGACACTTGCCCCATCCACCCCCCTTCCCTGTCCACTGACTGCCCCCCGCTGCCCCATCCAACCCCTCCTCTCATTCCTGATGGCACCCCAGGACTCCTGCCCCATCCAACCACCCCTCTCTCTGTCCCCTGACTGCCCCTGGAACCTCTGTCCCTAACTGCCTCCCACCGCCCCATCCAACCCCTGCTCCTTCCTGACTGCCCCCCGGGACTCTTGCCCCCATTCAATCCCCCTGTTCCCTGCCCTCTGACCGCCCCGACCCCTATCCACCCCCCACCACCACCCCGAACTCCCCTGCCCTCTATCCAACACTCCCTCCCTGCTCCCTTACCACGCTGCCTGGAGGTGGCTGGCGGTGCTACAGCCACGCCGCTCGGCTGGGGCTAGGGCTGGTCGGCTGGGGCGAAGCAGGTTGGCTGGGGCTGGAGCCGGGGCCGCTGGGCTGGAGCCGGGGCCGCTGGGCTGGAGCCGGGGCCGCTGGGCCGGAGCCAGTCGGCCAGGGCCGGAGCTGCTGGGCTGGGCCTGGAGCAGGTCGGCCGGTGCTGAGCCGGGACGCGCTGCCGCACAGCGCCTCGCTGGAACCCTCCTCGCGCCCCCCCGCCCCAGCTCACCTGTGCGAAGCCGCCGTTTGGTTCTCAGCCCTCCCAGGCTTTCCGCGCGAACAGCTGATTCGCGGGAAGCAGGGGAGGGGGAGGAGAAAAGGGGTGGAGCGTTCAGGGGAGGAGGTGGAGGTGAGCTGGGGCCTGGGGCGGTGCGGAGAGCTGCTGGAGTTTTACCGGTTGTTAAATTTAGAAGCCCTTTTAGAACCAGTTGTCCCACGCGGGACAACCGGTTCTAAAAGGGCTTCTAAATTTAACAACCGGTTCCCGCGAACCGGTGCAAACCGGCTCCAGCTCACCACTGATTTTAGTCTTGCTGAGAAACTGAGTGGGCACCCAGGGAAAAGGCAGGGGGCTAGTAGAAGGTGAGAGATGGAGAGAATAACACAAGACTCCTTCCAGCAACTTAGAGGTGATAATCATCTAGAGCAGGGGTTCTCAACCTTTTTCTTTCTGAGACCCCCCCCCCCAACATTCTATAAAAACACCATGGCCCACCTGTGCCACAACAACTGTTTTTCTGCATATCGAAGTCAGGGCCAGCATTAGGAAGTAGCAAGCAATTGTCCAGGACCCCACACCACAGGGGACCTCACAAAGCTAAATTGCTTAGGCTTTAGCTTCAGCCGTGGATGGTAGGGCTTAGGCTTTATGCCCTGAGCCCCAGTGAGTTTAATGCTGTCCCTGCATGACGGACCCCTTGAAATCTGCTTGCAGCCCCCCAGGGAGCCTCGGACCCCTGCTTGAGAACTGCCAAACCAGAGGGCACTGATGAACACTTCTACTTAGGGTTGTTAAACTAGGCCAAGCAAACTGCTAGCCTGTGTGCAACACAAAAAAATGTGCATGCTTTGTGAAATTGTTGTACTAAAAATAATTTGCATTTTTATTTATAGCAGTGTTATCATAGTTGAAGAAAGTAAAGTAGAACTTAGCTGCCTGGGACAAAAAATGGCCGTTGTTGTTTTCATGCTTGCCAAGGAGAGGCATATGAATCCCTTCATGTTTGGCTGGGTAAGATAAAGCGTAACATTTTCCAAACTACCTAAGTGCCACTTTCAAGAGAGGTGATTTAGGCTCTTAGCAGCCTAAATCTCATTGAAAGTCAATCTGATTTTGGATCCTAAGTGCCCAAGCCACTTTTGAAAATGAGACTTAGGAGCCTCAGTTACGTTAGGGTTTTTGAAAATGTTATCCAGAGTTTTTTAATTTAGTGAGAAGTTGCAACAGAACTGCTAACATAACTGCTGTCAAGAGTTTTGACTGGCTCATTGATATCTTAGTAAATGCCATTACAATTGAGAGCATTTGGAATTAATATTAAGGAATAAGAGATTATCCATAATAGCTGATTATTTAATGTAGAACATCACTGTTTTAATCTAGATATTAATGTAAAAATGTCTAGTAATTGTTTGATATGGGCAGTAAAGTGTCTTGACAGGGTTTTGGATTCTGAGTTAAAAGATTTGCACTGCAGTTCTTTTTGAATGGATGACAGCCAAATGATACAAGAAAGGCAGAAGATGCAGCACACAGTATCATACAAAGATTATGGCCAAGATAGCTGTGAACTGTCCCAAGAAATAATGGAACAGACAAAAAAAATCACACCAATTTTTTGGGGTTGATATTTTATTTCAGACAAACATTGCATGCAGGTGTGTTAGGGTGAGATGCTTAATTTGAATATCTCTGGATTAATTTGAAATTGTTTACTTTATCCCCCACTAAAACGCTAAAAGAGTTGGTAAATTAAAAGATGCCAAGTATAGACTGTATAGCATTTTATAGTCAGTGCTTCTCTTTAGACTTAATCCTTGTATTGCAGTGTTAAAATTTACATAACAGCTTGTAATTGCAGTAGTTTATTTAAACCATCTATTTGTGGTTATGGCTGCTGAGGAAGCTTAAACTTCAACATTCCCCAGCCATCTAATACCAGCAAATTGACTTCAGGTCTCTTGTAAGAATATCTAAATGTAGGCTGTTGAATAATCCCTTTGGGGGCCCTGTAACTATTTTTATGCCTGGATATGCGTCATCAGTGGGTATTTTCTCTGGTGACTAGCTTACATCAGTAGGTCTCCTACCATACACTCTATCAGTGAGTGAGTTATGATTGATGGGAATCACGGTCGCTGTTTAGCTTTTATCTGTGACCTCAAATAATGGACAACGGGAATTTCCAGGCTGTTAAATTCTTTGAATGACTGAGGATACGGAATTGCAGTGCTGATAAATGGAGGTAGTACTGAGATATTATTCATTAGAAGAGGGGAGCTAAAGGGGGGGAGGAGGAGGTTCCTTATCTGAAAGGCGGTAAATCCAGCTCTATTGCTTTGCTGTTAGTGGAACGGTATGCTTCCCAAACCCAAAAAAGTAGCTGTGCTGGAGAATTGTCGAACATGATGCACTGAATAACTCTGCATGGCTTTCTAGTGATGTATGCCTGATTGTAGCAGCGTAATTTAAATGTGTTTAATTAGCTGATCTTTAGGGTAGTTTGTCAGTCTGGTTTTATCCCAGGGGCACATGCTGTTTGCAGCTGTACCCAGGGAAATGCTGTGGAATTTGAAGTAGATTTTTTTCTTTTTTAATAGTTGGGAATAGGGGATGGATTTATAGGTAAATTTAATCTAGACGTTATCTGGACTAAATCTAAAAGTGCAGTAGGTTAGTTGATTTTAAGGTTATGTTGCACTTGCCACAGTGACCCACTGAGATTGTGGTAGCAGTTCATTTCCTGATCTTAAATGCTTTCTATTATGGAAATGAGTATGATGAATGCATGTAATGATTTATCTCCCTTATTTTCTTTCACTGCACCTTTCCCACCTCCTCTGTCTCTGACATGTGTAAATGAGGCTACAGTGTAGTTGTGAGATTGTGTCAGCAGCATTCTGTGATAATTTAGCAGCTCGAGCCAGCTCTAGATAGTGAGGCACTTTCCCTTTCTTCTTTTCTCTCTTTTTGTGCTTACTCCCTTTGACACAGATGTGACCAGCAGATACAGTATTCAACTCCTCCTGATCGCTGGCTCAGAGATCTGGCAAACCCTTTTGCTGGCAGTCAGACTTTTCAGGGTATGGCAGTGAGGTGCACAGAAACCTAGGGTGGGTGTAATATAAAGAACTGTGCAGCTTGTTGATTAAAATTATCTTTGTTTATCAAACTATATAATATAAGGGACGGTAGGTAGCTGACTCTGAATTCCTTGTGGGGGATTGTTCCTGCTGCCCTGTGGTCCCTATGCATGGTCTGCCCCTATTCATTTTGGTGCAGTTTGTTTTTCAGCATTCTCAGCTAACAGCCACATGATTTTTGGGCAGGATTTTAAGATTTTTAAGCTTTCAGAGGAAAAATGTGATCTTGATTTTTATGTCTCTTGCAAATCTTTTCTTTCTAATTTAGCATACCAATGATTGGTCAGTGAAACTGGATTTCCTGTGCTAGTTAATTAACAACCCCAATTATTTTTGACTAATTAGTTATGATAAAGCTAGCCTCTATAGAACTGAACATGTTGTTGCAACATAGATGCCCTCACTCTATGATGAGTAGAGCAGGCTATGTATATTGCACCTGAACACTCAGCACAAATAGATGCATGTAATAACATGGCCAATGTCTCTAAATCTGCTTTCCTATTAGTTGGGTATTGGTTAGGAGATGCATTTAATAGAAATACCAGCAATTTTGTGGCAAATTTACAGTCACTTCAATGGGATTTTGTGACTCATGACAAGCTAGTTATATAATTCAGAATCTATAAACTGTTAAGCACAAAAAGCTTGATGAGTCTTTGAGTCATTTGCAGTAGAATTCACTGAACTCTCCTGGGATGATGCACTTGGAATGTTTGTGAATGCTACTTTTTTGTGTTTATTTCCTGAAACTTGCCAGGAATCTTCACTTTAATATCTGTGGGAAAGTCACACAATGAATGAAAGTTCTTTCCCCCTCTTGTGCCCCCACAGGGATTGTTATAATATTTTATGGTAATTTTCTTTTATAATATTTTTGCAAAAGCTCAGTATCATAATCCAGAAGAATTATATAGGCATTCAAAAATATTTTGACAAGGGTTGTAAATTTTGCAGAAAATAAATGTTAGCAAATAGTTTATGGGTTCCTGTTTCTCACTGCAGAGCTATGTGTAAGAATAAAGGTTGCAGTCCATTTTGACATGTGGTAATATGTAGGTGTAACTCCCTATATCTTGTTACAGGATGTCATTCTAGGGATGAATACTAATTTAGGCCTTGATCCTGCAGTGAACTTATTGCAGATGGATCCTTGTGCCCACTGATTGCAGTGGACTCAGTGTGGATAAGGAGGTCCACTTGCACACAGTTCATTGTAGGATTAGGGCCTTGGTGATGAAAACCCTGTCTCCTTGGGAGAGCCTCTCTGTGTTCAGTGGTGATCCTTAAAATCTTGCCAGTCGTTTTAGAAAATGCCTCGCTAAATATTTCATCTTAATATTTACATTATTTTGCATATTCCTTATAGGGAATACTGTGGACACTGAGGTAACTATCTAATAAGCTAAGGCAGAATTGACAGATGCTTTAGGGCAATGTTTCTCAATGGATCATTCCCAGTCCCTGAAATGTCACTGATGCAATTTAGGAAGGGAGCAAACCGATCCTTGGTATCAAAAAGGTTGAGAAACACTGCTTTAGGGTGACCACTGTATCTTGTAATAATATTATAAGCAAACTGTTTTTGTGCTTTAATGTATAACTGGCTCCTTCTATGCACACAGCTGTAGCTGCCATCGTTTGGGAAGGAAAACAGAAAGCTGAATATGACAGGTTAATAATATCAGGTGCTGAATTCTAAAATTGTTTTGGATAAGTTCGAAAATTATAAGGGTAGTTAAGATCTGGAATAGGCTTCCAAGCAAGGTCCTTTTTCCAATTCCTTATTTTTTTAATGATACTGCTTTACAGTACTGCTTTTGGTTGTTTTTTCCTCTTTTTTCCCTAAACTTAATAAGAACATCAAAATGTATAGCAGTAATCTGTTGTTTTTCCCCCACCGCAAAATAGAGTACAAAACAAAGTGTTTTAAAAAGTGTATTGAATTTTCCCACCTATGTTTCCTTTATGGTAATTGAAAGCTTTCTGGTAATATAATCAACACATCTTGAGCCCTGGTCATGCAAGCTGACCCGCACTGGAGAACAGAACACATGCGAAGACTCAATGACTTTAGCAGAGTTACCTGAAGATTCAAGGGTCTACCTGCATGCAGGATCACCTTTCAGGATTGGGGCTTTCGTGTTCCCAGAATCATGGAAATGGAAGACTGAAAGGAACCTCAGGCTTGAGGGATCATCTCTAGTCCACCCCTCCACCCCCACTACTGAGGCAGGACTAAGTAAACCTGTATCATCCCTTACATGTGTTTGTCTAACCTGTTCTTAAAAACATCTAATGACAGGGATTCTATCACCGCCAATAGGTAACCTATTCTAGTGCTTAACTGTGGTTTTAATAAGATGGTTAAGAACTAACATGATCATAAGCTTTTGCATTCCTAGAAGTGGTTAAGTCACTACTCAGCCTCATGCTTCAGAATGCCCTTAAGCTATGCAGCTGACTCACGTCAACCGCATATCTTGACTTGAATAAATGTTTTCATTGATTAGTAGACAGCGATGTCTCCTCCAAACAGGCCCTCTTCACTGAAGGCAGTGGGGTAAGGAGGGCCTGAGGCAGGATGGATCTTTTGTTACCTCTGCCCTTCTTTGTACTGTGTGCAGTGCGTGCCCTGTGTATCCTCTTTACCCCTGAGAGGACTGAGGCACCCAGAGTGCTCGTTGAAACTATATATAATGATTAGTTGTCACTGTGATATAATTCCCAACAAATATCATGCACTAGAGCAGTCGTTCTGCGCATGGGGTCATAGTACAATGAGTCCCAGGTAGCACTGAAATTAAATGCATATAATTAGGGCCATACCAAATTCACAGCCATGAAAAATGTGTCACGGACAGTGAAATCTGGTCTCCCCCTGTGAAATCTGGTCTTCTGTGTGCTTTTACCCTATATTATACAGATTTCACGGGGGGTGACCAGCATTTCTCAAATTGGGGGTCCTGACCCAAAAGGGAGTTGCAGGCGAGGTTGCAAGGTTATTTTAGGGTCAGTCACAGTATTGCCACCCTTACTTCTGTGCTGCCTTCAGAGCTGGGCAGCTGGAGAGCAGCGGCTGTTGGCCGGGTGCCCAGCCAGCAGCAGCGCAGAAGTAAGTGTGGCAATAGCATGGGAATAAAAATTTCCATGCCACCCTTACTTCTGCGCTGCTGCCTTCAGAGCTAGGTGGGCAGAGAGTAGCAGCTGCTGACTGAGCACCCACCTCTGCAGGCAGCAGCGCAGAAGTAAGGGTGGCAATACCATACCATGCCATCTTTACTTTTGCACTGCTGCTGGCGGCGACTCTGCCTTCAGAGCTGGGCTCCCGGCCAGCAGCCGCCGCTCTCCAGCTGCCCAGCTCTGAAGCCAGTGCCGCTGCCAGCAGCAGCACAGAAGTAACGGTAGCAGTACCGCAACCCACCCTACAATAACCTTGCGAACGGCCAAAACTCCTTTTTGGGTTAGGACCCCTACAATTACAACACTGTGAAATTACAGATTTAAATAGTTGAAATCATGAAATTTACCATTTTCAAAATCATATGATCGTGAAATTGACTAAAATGGACTATGAATTTGGTAGGGCCCTACTTAAAGTTAGAAATTTTTTCCTAATATCTAATCTAAATCTCCCTTGCTGCAGGTTAAGGCTATTACTTCTTGTCCATCCTTCCGTGGACAGGGAGAACAATTTATCACCCATCCTGTTTATAATAGCTCTTAACATATTTGAAAACTATCAGGTCTCTCCTCAGTTTTCTTTTCTCAAGACTAAACGTTCCCAGTTTTTTAACGTTTCCTCATAGGTCAGGTTTTCTAAACCTTCTATCATTTTTATTGCTTTCCTCTGGACTCTCTTCAATTTAGCCACATCTTTCCTAAAGCATGGCAGACAGAATTGGATACCATATTCCAGCTGAGGCCGCACTTCTCTGTCAGAGGGGGAAGAGAGGATTTGAACAAGGTTCTCCCACCTCTCAGGAGAGTGCTCTAACCACTAAGCAAGGGAATATTCTGATGTTGGGCTCCCTCGGTGTCTCCTGTTGAAACTGTTACACTCTGGATAAATAATGGAGTGATTAGAGCAGGGGGACTGAACCCAGGATCTCCAACAACTGGACTACAGAGTCATTCTCACTCTCTAGGCCAGTAGTGGGCAACCTGCGGGCTGCACGCAGCCCATCAGGGTAATCTGCTGGCAGGCCTTGAGACAGTTTGTTTACATTGATCGTCTGCAGGAATGGCCGCCCACAGCTCCCAGCGGCCGCGGTTCACCGTTCCTGGCCAATGGGAGCTGCGGGAAGCAGCGCAGGCCACAAGGACACGTTGGCTGCTGCTTCCCACAGTTCCCATTGACCAGGAACGGTGAACCGTGGCCATTGGAAGCTGCAGACGGTCAGTGTAAACACACTGTCTCGCGGCCCGCCAGTGGATAACCCTGACGGGCCGTGTGCAGCCCGCGTGTCGCAGGTTGCCCACCACTGCTGTAGCCTAATTTCTATTTAGACTATCACTCTAACCACTGAGCTAAATTTATAAAGTGCACACCCCTACCACTGGCCATTTTATGTAGAGCGAAGCAGGTGTCTATATCATTCCTTCAAGAAACTTTTCTAGGTTCCTAACTAGCCTGACTCCAGGCAACGGGTTCCCATTTGTGGATCACTAAGCAGATGCCTCCCTGCAGCCTAGACTTAGGCACCTATCTCAAATACAGGCGTGGGGCTTCGCACACAAACTTCTCATCAGCATCTGCCATTGGATAGCTTAGGCATCTCCCCAGCTAGCGTGTTGGCTTTCTGAATCGCATTCTTAGGTGCCTATCTCTTCCCAGATATTGTATAGGAGACTAGCACCTATTTTAGCTTTATAGAGCACAGTTGTTCCTGTGATTTTCTAGGCACTATGACACTCAGCATTGCAATGCTTAAATGCCTAAATCGCTTTTGAAAATTAGATTTAGGCTCCTAAATCAGTTAGGTATTACAATACTGAGTGCAGCAAGGCCTAAGTAGCTTTAAAAATCTGGACCAATAGCTATGTGGCAACATGGGAGCGATTAGGCTCATCGCATCTAATCTGAAGCAGAGTACATGTAGGGAGCACAATCCCACTGACATCTAGTCAAGGAAGGAGAGAAAAATCCAAATGAGCGTTCTTAAACTGCAGTCACTCAGAGTGGTCTGTAGCACGCTGGCATAAGGTGCATCTCTGCCAGCAACTTGTCCTCCCTTTCTTGTTCTCAGATAGCGTGGGTGATTGCTACCCGATCAGTTGGCAGTGAGGGCAATCAAGTTTAAAAAAAAGAGAGGAGTTCATTTCTTTGCTAGTAATTGTTTTTTTGTTTGTTTGTTTTTGATGCTGTTATTCCATTGCAGACACTCAGGACCTAAGTGTCCTACCTTGTGTAGTTGTTTACGCTTACACTAGGTGGGTGTAAAATGATCATATTATAGCTAGAGTCACCAGATGCTGCTGTTACACAGTCTTACAAAGTCTTTTTAGTAGCTTGTGAAGAGCTGTTGTATTGTTGTTAGCTTTTTGTGTGAGTGTTGTAGTTTCTTTTGTAGGGAGCTGTTGCCTTAATCTCCCTAATAAGAGTCAATTTTTGGTGCAGAGTTACTTTCTTGGAATCAGCCTTTGGAGTTTAGGCTGGGATTTCTGAAAGAGAAGTTTGCCTGCATGCTTTTGTTTGTGATCACCTCTGTTCAGGGACTAATGTATTCAATATAAATAAATAAGCTTCGCTAAGAAAATAAGTTGATTGCACATTACCTATTGCTCCTCCAGTTGGAAACCAACTCACAAGGCCCTGACATCTGCTACTCCTCAGAAGGACGATGATACCATTCTGATTTGGTTGTGTTTTATGCTCGCTTTGTACGAGTATGAATGACTATGCAAGATGTAAGGCTGTGGAGAGTCAGGCCCTGAGGCTTCAGTAAGACAAAAAAATAATTTACTGCGGTTGGAGTTCTTAAGAGGAGGAGTTCTGCTGCAAGGGGGTGCAAAATATTTAATATCTGCTTGGCTAACGTGAGGAGAGTGTGACGGTGCATTAGATTACACTGGTATAATGAAATGATGTAAAATGAGTAAGGATCCATATCCATTTTTCTGGGGTTGATGTAGAAAGCTGCTTCTCTAGTAGATTTCCATCTTCCAGAGCTCAGTGTTATATCATTAAAGCTACTAATGTAACCACTGTGTTGCTGATTTAAAGATAGCCTTTTTTCAAATAGGAAAGTTGGCCTGTTTTCACTCTCTTGAGTCTTGATCAAGTGCTCAATCCTGCTCCCACTGGAGATTTGCCATTGACTACAACAGGCACACAGCCTGGCCCTATATCAGAGGATCAGAGTTCTCCTTTTAATTAAGCTTTTTTATAAGGTACATTTTTCCACTTTGATTGGTTTTAAATTAAATATCATTCTGTGCGAGTACTTCAAAGCTGTGAACACCCAGGAGGGAGTGGTAATCTTCAGGGAGTGTAAGGAGGTGTTATAAGCGGTGAAACTGAGCAAAAGGAATTTTAAAAGTTGCGTATCTGAAAAAAAAATCCTACTGGAGAAATCAGTTGGACAGCAGAGCAACCTCCCAGAGCAAGTCGTGGAAGCTTTATCATTTGAGTTAGGGTTACCAGATGTCCGTTTTTTCCCGGACATGTCCGGCTTTTTGGTAATCAAACCCCCGTCCAGGGAGAATTGCCAAAAAGCCAAACATGTCCGGGAAAAATACTGGCCGGGCACTTCCCCTCCCGGGCTCCAGCTGCTGTGCTCCTCCTCTGACTCTTCGGCTCTGTTTAAGAACTGAGCTGCCCGAGCGCTCCGGCTTCGGGCAGCCTCCTTGCCTCCGGACCCCGAGCCGCTGGCTGGGCACTTCCCCTCCCGGGCTCCAGCTGCTCTGCTCCGGCAGCGCAGGGTCCAGAGGCATGGGGGCTGCCCGAAGCCGGTAGTGCTCGGGCAGCTTAGCTCTTAAACAGAGCCAAAGAGTCAGGGGAGGAGCACAGCAGCCGGAGCCCGGGAGGGGAAGTGCCCGGCCTGGGGCGCAGGATCCGGAGGCATGGGGGCTGCCCGAAGCCCAAGCGCTACCGGCTTCACGGTTTGCTGGGCAGCCTCCAGACCCTGCGACCCCGGCTGGGCGCTTCCCCTCCCGGGCTCCAGCTGCGCTGGGGAAGCGCCGGCCGGGGGTGCAGGATCTGGAGGCTGCCTGGCAAACCGTGAAGCCGGTAGCACTCAGGCAGCCCTTTTTGCGGGGCTGGGAGGGAGGAGGGAGAGTTAGGGCGGGGACTTTGGAGAAGGGGCGGGGAATGGGCGGAATTGGGGTGGGGAAGGGGTGGAGTTGGGGTGGGGCCGGGGGTGGGAAAGGGGTGGGGCCAGGGCCCGTGGAGTGTCCTCTTTTTTTATTTTTTAAATATGGTAACCCTATTTGAGTACTTCAAAAATAATCTGGACAAAGCACTGGGAAGCATACTATAAAGAATATTCCTATATTGGCTGGGAGATGAGTAATAAGTGGTCCTTCTTCCCAATTTCTATGCTTCTGTGCTAACTCTTTCAAAAATAGATATTTTTTTCACTTCCAGAGAAACTCATTTTCTTTCCCCTCCCTTTGTATCGTGGCCCACCTGTTTTCCTCTTTAAAATATTTGTATTTTCACTTGAAAGAGATTTTAATTTCTAAACAGCAAATTTGATGGGGTTTCTAATAATTTAAATATATTTTTCATAGTTTTTGAATTTATGGCCAAGTCCAGCCATTGTTCTACTTGTGTATTTTCCAGAAAAGATAATGGGAAGCTTGCACAAAAATTGATAGCAGGATATGGTTATTACAATATTCACTTCTAAGAGGCCTGATTAATAGCCACACATTACCATCTGGTGATCATGAGAACTGAACTTGAGTAGCTCTGGTTTCTGTTGAAGCTACAATCTAGATTTGGCAGGAATTAATGGTTATACCTACCATACTATAATTTAAATGCCCAGACACATGGCATTTGCAACTTCATTTTGTTTGTTCTGGTCTGACTACAGTGTAAATAAAAGTTTATAAATGTGTTAGCTTTCAATTGCAAGTTTACTGATAACATGAAGTCTTATAAGAAAGTGTTATTGGAACCACATGTTCAAATCCAAACCATGTATTAACAGTAAAATGAATAATGAGCCTGTTTTAAAATGCACTGTTAAAAAATACAGTTTGTTTTTGAACTAGTTGTTCCTCTTGTATCATTACAGCCAATATTCCCCAGGGACGTCTAACAATTTCTCCAGCAATTTACTGCATCAGCTGTTTAAAAGATACCAAAAGTTTGTTTCACAACTGCAATCTCTTTCAGGAATCTCCTTTTTCCCCTTTATAAAAATTGATAATGGGATGTGTAAACAGTAGGAATGGAAAATCAGAGGTATGTTAAGAGTTCTGCATTCCTACCAACCAGTCACTAGGCTAGGCATGAAATCCTAACATCTGTTTGGAAAATGTGGGCACTGTGTTGTTTAAGTAGGTTTATGTTAAGGGTAAACTGCTTGCTTTGAGCTCATTGTGCCTGCCAAAGGAGCACAGATTTTAACCTTTCCCTTTGTGGGCTCTTACTGTAACGTGGCAGCACCACAGGGAGCTTAGCCTTTGGTGGTGGGTGGATGGGAATGCAACTTCTAAATAAATGCCTTTGTGACCCTTAAAAAAAAAAAGGTGGGGGGAGGAGGGGGCAGAAGGAAGTGCACTGCACATGTCAGCATCAACAGACGGAAAAGCAGAAGGCAGGGGAAGCACTGCCAACCCTGGCTGTTCTCTCCAATTTCTTTCTTCAGATTTACACAAAAACAAAATGTGACAAACTGAAATGAGATGCAGCTTGAACTTTTGTTCTGAAGCACATCAAAGAGGCACTGAAACACTGACTTTGAAGGTCAGAATTGTACTCTTTTCTGTAACAGATTCCAGAGACAAAATTGTAAACTTTTATATTGGCTTTTAAGGTAAATCCTTAATTGTTTAACAGTAATAATCATTAGGAGCATAATCTGGATTATATTACATTATTGTGTCTGCGGTAAGCGGAGATTTGCTTTCTTCTAAAGAGAAAAAGGAGATTCCATGTGAACAAGAGTGAGATAATTACAGAGGTTGCCAATAAAAAGACTGTTGTGTTTGTGGAGACTGCTGTTGCATTCAGCAAATGCCAATTATAGAAATGTCAGCTTTCGGTGTGTGATGGGTTATCATCACACAAATGCTTTGGGATTGCAGTTGGTCAAAAGTGTAATTTACCTTCTCCTCACAGCTATTTTAAAGCAAACAAAACTAAGTGTCAGGCAGTGGTGAAGGTACGTTGTAAAGCAATGAATGTTAGGGTATGTCTACACTACGAGAGTAGTTCGATTTTACTTAAAGCGAATTTGTGGAACTGATATTACAAAGTCGAACGTGTGTATCCACACTAAAGACAGTAATTCGACTTTGTGAGTCCACACTAACGGGGCAGCATCAACATTGGAAGCGGTGCACTTTGGGTAGCTATCCCACAGTCCCCGCTGCCCACTGGAATTCTGGGTCGAGCCCCCAATGCCTGCTGGGGCAAAAAATTTGTCAAGGGTGGTTTTGGGTAACTGTCGTCATTCAACCCTCACTCCCTCCCTCCCTCCGTGAAAGCGCCGGCGGGCAATCAGTTTGCGCACTTTTCTGGTGGTTGACAGCGCGGATGCCACAACACCGCGAGCATGGAGCCCGCTCTGATCATCACTGCAGTTATGGCCGTTGTCAACACCTCGCGCCTTATCATCCACCTTTTTCAGAGGCAGATGCTGAGAAATCGGGCGAGGAGGCTACGGCAGCGCGGTGAGGACGTTAAGCCTGAGAGGGGCACAGACCTCTCACAAAGCATGGGACCCCGCGCCGTGGACATCATGGTGGCAATGGGTCATGCTGATGCTGTGGAACGGCGATTCTGGGCCCAGGAAACAAGCACGGACTGGTGGGACCACATAGTGCTGCAGGTCTGGGATGAATCACAGTGGCTGCGAAACTTTCGGATGCGTAAGGGAACTTTCCTGGAACTTTGTGAGTTGCTGTCCCCTGCCCTGAAGCGCAAGGACACCCGGATGCGAGCAGCCCTGACTGTCCAGAAGCGAGTGGCCATAGCCCTCTGGAAGCTTGCAACGCCAGACAGCTACTGGTCAGTCGCGAACCAATTTGGAGTGGGCAAATCTACCGTGGGGGTTGCTGTGATGCAAGTAGCCAATGGAGTCGTTGAGCTACTGCTCTCAAAGGTAGTGACCCTGGGAAACGTGCAGGTGATCATAGATGGTTTCGCTGCGATGGGATTCCCAAACTGCGGTGGGGCTATAGATGGAACTCACATCCCTATCCTGGGACCGGACCACCAGGCCAGCCAGTACATTAACCGAAAGGGCTACTTTTCAATGGTGCTGCAAGCACTGGTGGACCATAGGGGACGTTTTACCAACATCAACGTCGGATGGCCGGGCAAGGTTCATGACGCTCGTGTTTTCAGGAACTCTGGTCTGTTTAGACGGCTGCAGGAAGGTGTTTACTTCCCGGACCACAAAATAACTGTTGGGGATATGGAGATGCCTATAGTGATCCTCGGGGACCCAGCCTACCCACTAATGCCCTGGCTCATGAAGCCCTATACAGGCGCCCTGGACAGTGAAAAAGAACTCTTCAACTACCGGCTGAGCAAGTGCAGAATGATGGTGGAGTGTGCTTTTGGACGTCTGAAGGGGAGATGGAGAAGCTTACTGACTCGCTCTGATCTCACCGAAACCAATATCCTCATTGTTATTGCAGCTTGCTGTGTGCTCCACAATCTCTGTGAGAGCAAGGGGGAGATGTTTATGGTGGGGTGGGAGGTTGAGGCAAATCGCCTGGCTGCTGATTACGCCCAACCAGACACCCGGGCGATTAGAAGAGCCCAGTGGGACGTGCTGTGCATCCGGGAAGCATTGAAAGCTAGGTTCCAGAGTGACCAGGGTAACCTGTGACTATTATGTTTGTTTAAACAAAAGCTGAACCTGCCCCCGTTTCTTTACCCAGTTAATGTTGACTATCCTCTCCAGTTGCCAACCCTATTACCCCCTTCCAACACACCTTTAAAAATGAAATAAATGAAACTTTGTTCATTAACACCGTTTTCTTTATTAAGAATTTCGCGGTAAAAGGTTGAAACTGGGACGCAGACTGTGGTGGGGAGTGGGTGTAGTGATGGAAAGAACGCTTCTAAACTCGAGGAATGACAGGCTCCTGCTCCTAGAGCGGTCCGCAGTGGTGGATTGGTTGTTTCAATGGAGCCTGCCACCCCTCCTTTTCGGGACTCTGTGTGTGGGGGCTATGTGACTTTGTGGCGGGGGAGGGCGGTTACAGATCCCCTGCTGTGTGGCTCTGTCATCCAGGCTAAGGACCGCTGCATAAGATCTGTAACCGCCCTCCCCCGCCACAAACTCACATAGCCCCCACACACAGAACATGAAAACCACCTCCCAGACTGACCAGTGTGCCTACCCTGTTTCCCCGAAAATAAGACAGTGTCTTATATTAATTTTTGCTCCCAAAGATGCGCTAGGTCTTATTTTCAGGGGATGTCTTATTTTTCAGAAATGAAAAATGCCTTATTATCAGTGGATGCCTTATTATCGGGGAGGTCTTATTATCGGGGGGATGCCTTATATTACAACGAGAGGCAAAACTGTAAGTAGGCCTTATTTTCGGAGGATGTCTTATTTTCGGGGAAACAGGGTAGTGACTGCAATGTGTGTGTGACCTTCTGCTGAACCTGCCCCCGTGTCTGTACCCTGGTAAAGGTGACTGTCCTCTCCAATTACCAACCCCCTTTTCCCCCTTCAAACACACTGTCCTCTAAAAGAACATGATGGAAACAGTAATTAACAGAAACGTATTTTTTATTAAGAACTACACAGTTAGGAGATGAAACTGGGACAGGGGCTTGGGTGAGGTGCATTTGGAGGGAAGGAAAGGACGTATCAAATCTTTGGAATGAGAGCCTTCTGCAATTTGAGCAGTCTGCAGGGGTGGAGTGACTGTTTTCACAGCTCCTGCCGCCACTCCTTCTTGGGACTTTGGGTGAGGGGGGGATGGGACTTTGTGGCGGGGGAGGGCGGTTAGAGATAGAATGCAGCAGGGCTCTGACCTCCTGCCTCTGGTCCTGCAGAACATCTACAAGGCGCCGGAGCATGTCCGTTTGCTCCCTCATTAGTCCAAGCAGCGTTTGAGTCGCCTGCTGGTCTTCCTGCCGCCACCTGTCCTCCCGTTCGCGCTGTGATCGCTGGTATTGCGACATGTTCTCCCTCCACTGGATCTGCTGTGCCGCCTCGGCTCGGGAACAGACCATAACTTCTGAGAACATCTCGTCCCGTATCCATTTCTTTCGCCGCCTGATCTGCGCCAGCCTCTGGGAGGGGGATGCCAGGGTAGCTCGGGAGACACTCGGAGCTGTGGGATGGGAAAAAAGGGAGTGAATTCCTCAAAAAGATAAATTTTTGCAAACAATGAATATAGTCTTTCTCTGTGAACAAGACCATGCACAGTAGCTATCACATGTGCATTCAGTACAAGGTCGAATTTTCTGTCTTCACATTGAGTGCCTGGGGTCTTGCTGTACATACAAGCGGGGCCGGACACCGGAATTCTGGTAGCAGGCGGCCATGGTAAGCCGTAGACTTTTGGCTGCTTAAATCTTAATTTACAGCAGTGCCCTCCTTTCACGTTCCAAGCAATGCTCCTAGCGTTGGCCAGTTCCTGCTGTCAGCGATCCGGCAAGCATGAACTCTGCCCCGTCCCACCCCCATCGCGGCTGTCCCCGGGAAAGATCCCTGCATGCTGCCAGCGAACTGCTCAGCAGGAACGGTTCGCCTCCCTGCCCCCACCACGTGGCTGGGCTCGGGAAAGATCCCTGCACGCTGCCGGCGATCCGGCCGGCATGAACTCTGCCCCGTCCCACCCCCGTTGTGGCTGTCCCGGGAAAGATCCCTGCACGCTGCCAGCGAACTGCTCAGTATGAACGGTTCGCCTCCCCGCCCCTACCGCGTGGCTGTAAACCGCCGGTTACAGTTATTTAAAGGAACAGGCAATCAGTCCCCATACTAAAATTCCCCTAATTCAAAGCAGATCACCATGAGTGATATCACTCTGATGAGGATTACGGAGACCGAGAAAGACCGCATGCTGCGTGAATGCCAGCAAACACCAGGGCCGTATGCCTCCATGCTTTGCCAGGCAATGATACCGGAGTACCTGCTGCTAGCCTGGCACGGAAAAGTTTCCTACCGTGGAGGAGGCAATAAGGCCGCTCTCCCCAGGAACCTGATGCAAAGGCTTTCACATTACCTTCAGGAGAGCTTCGTGGAGATATCCCTGGAGGATTTCTACTCTATCCCCAGACATGTTAACAGACTTTTCCAGTAGCTGCACTGGCCAGGACTAAAAAATTAAGCGCCTAGGGCAAACTAATCATTAAAAACCCATTGCTAACATACCATGCCTATTCTATTCAAAATAAATGTTTAAAACACTTACCTACTGATGTTTCCCCTCATTCACGGTCCGGGTTACCACCTTGGGAGGGTTGGTAGGGGATCTCCGTGAGGGTGATGAAGAGATCCCGGCTGTCGGGGAAATCAGCGTTGTATGCGCTGTCGACTGCCTCGTCCTCCTCATCTCCTTCCTCATCTTCCCCGTCCGCGAACAGCTCCGAGGAAGCGGCCGTCGACAATACCCCATCGTCAGAGTCCACGGACAGTGGTGGAGTAGTGGTGGCAGCTGCATCTAGAATGGAATGCAGTGCCTCGTAGAAACGGCATGTCTGGGGCTGGGATCTGGAGCATCCGTTTGACTCTTTGGTCTTCTGGTACGCTTGTCTCAGCTCCTTGATTTTCACGCGGCACTGCGTTGCATCCCGGCTGTAGCCTCTCTCCGTCATGGCTTTTGAGATCTTCTCGTAGATCTTCGCGTTCCATCTTTTCGATCGCAGCTCCAAAAGCACGGACTCATCGCCCCACACAGCGATCAGATCCAAGACCTCCCAATCAGTCCATGCTGGGGCCCTCTCTCTATTCTGCGATTGCATGGTCACCTCTGCTGGAGAGCTCTGCATCATTGCCAGTGCTGCTGAGCTCGCCACGATGTCCAAACAGGAAATGAGATTCAAACTGGCCAGATAGGAAAAGGAATTCAAATTTTCCCGGGGCTTTTCCTGTGTGGCTGGTCAGAGCATCCGAGCTCGGACTGCTGTCCAGAGCGTCAACAGAGTGGTGCACTGTGGGATAGCTCCCGGAGCTATTAGCGTCGAATTCCGTCCACACTAACCCTAATTCGACATGGCCATGTCGAATTTAGCGCTACTCCCCTCGTTGGGGAGGAGTACAGAAATCGATTTAAAGAGACCTCTATGTCGAAATAAATAGCTTCGTTGTGTGGATGAGTGCAGGGTTAATTCGAATTAACACTGCTAAATTCGACATAACCTCCTAGTATAGACCAGGCCTAAGTTTGTATTCCCCCCTCCCCACCACTGAAGAGAAGAACAGCAAATGTATCAAGCAAAGTACATCTTGAGGTAATTTGTACCATGTCTTTGCAAGGAATGAACTGGGAATGCCATTTTAACATAGCAGGGAAGCCAGCCCTCCCTCCCAGTGCTTAAACACAGTTAATGTGCTGCTGTGTTCTGACACTTGCAAACTGAAAGCGATGTATTTATTTTGTCAGTGTGCCTTCTTTTGTGCTGGATTACTTATCCTCTGCATGCCTTTGTAAACTGGTTCATATACACCTCTACCTCGATATAACGCTGTCCTCGGGAGCCAAAAAGTCTTACCGTGTTATAGGTGAAACCCCGTTACATTGAACTTGCTTTGATCCAACGGAGTGTGCAGCCCTGCCCCCGGAGTGCTGCTTTACTGCATTATATCCGAATTTGTGTTATTTTGGGTCGCGTTATATCAAGGTAGTGGTGTATTTCCGTTTCTTTCCTCGTCTTATGCATCTTTCATTTAAGGGCATACCTTGCTCTCAGTTTTTATGCAGAGCTCCCATCGACTTCAATAAATGGCAGCTCCAGTGTAACATGATGGTAAAATATGGCCTCTGGCGTTAGTGAGTGGACTTGTTTGCAGGTGTCTGGTTTTTGGTTTGCCTTGAGGAGGTGATTCCTCTCAACTTGCGTTGTTGCTCCCATTTTGAGTGTATAAAGAGTTTGTGGTGTTTGTAGGGTGAAAATTGAGCATCAACATTTTTAAGGTTATGGGTTTTTTCTTGCTTCTGTGATTGATTAATGACATTATCTTAGCTGTTTTTTGTCATTTGACTAAAATATTATCCTTCCTATGTTCAAAGTGGCTTTTGTCATAGCTGTGGCCTTGAAGATTCTTTGTGTGCCCCAAACTCCCATTCACAGCACTGAGAGATCTGGGTGCTTGTGCAATGCAGGAGGATGGTTTTTATGGTAACAACTCCGAGGTCTTTGGGCTATGGGTTTGGATCTCCTCTTCGTATGGTAAACACACGGGAGCATTTCTAGCTGAATATTCCTTTTACAGGATTAAAACCACTGTGGTCCCGTACTGCCTCTTTATCAGGCTCCCCAGGAGTAGCTAAAGTGCATTATCAAAAAGACTCCCTGGGATGTAATATTTTCTGGAGCAAGACAGGATGAAAGAGGCTAAAAGAAGAATGTTGGTTTGAAAGGTTTACGAAATCACCCTCCTTTTCAATTAGTTTACACAGACGGCTGTCTGGATTGCTGCTTGTCCTTGCTTAATCGCAGCTGTTTATGGAAAAATTGCTGCTTTATAGAAGTGAATCCAAAGACTCGTGTTATTGTTTCACTTGCTGGAGATCTTCACGTTATTCTGGGCACACAAGGACTTGGCCTGAAACTGAGATTAATTACTAAACCCATGGTGAATAATTAACTATTTGACTAGTTCCCAAGTTCTGTAGTCTGTTCTGTTGGGCTAGAAATGATTTCCCAAACTGCTGAAGATAACGGAGGTTATTCCTGGTTTCACAATGTCCTCATTGTTACTGACTTGTGTTGTGACATCAGCTGATACCTAAGCAAGTCTGGTCCAGCTTCTCATACAAACCACTTCCTGGGGTTTTCTCGGGTAATGGCAGTGATTCAAAAGATACCGCAATGCCTCAGAGTACTGCTTGTTATATGTTGCACTGAGACTTTATGACGGGGAACAATGAGGTTCTAAGGAAAGAGCTTTGCTATGGTGCTATTAAAACGCACTTTTCTTCTTGTCCTGGTTTAAAATTTAGCTGCACACTGTTCAACAAGTGTGCATGTTTTCAAATCCCTTCTTATACGTAAGCAATAGTTATTGCCGATCATGTGTATGCGTGGACATGTGCACATGTGTATACGTATATTAGACAGGAACCTGAGCCTAACAACCGGATAAAAAGACCACTGAATTTTGGATCTGGGTGCAAACTTTGTGGCTATTCCCTATTTCTGTTACCACAACGAAATGGGAACCAACCAAAATTATTAAGCAAATCAAATACAGATCATGGTACTTTGTAGCACCTCAGAGTGCTTTAGAAAGGTTAATTGATGAAGCCTCCAAACATCTCTGTGGAATAGGGGAATAGGTAAATATTATTATCCCCATTTTGCAAACGGAGGCTTAGGACTGCTAAGCAGTTTGCCCAGTTCTCACAGCAAGTATATGTGAGAGTGTAAGAGCTGAGAATAGAATCCAGGTTGCTTCACTCACAGTGCATGCCCTAAATGCAGATTCTAACAATGATCAATACTTATAAATTAGTCTTGGTTCCCCCTCCTTTCAGTGAAGCTAGTGGTGAATTTTTAGATTCTGATCACGTTCAGGATGGTTCTTTGTAATTTCAATGTTATCTTACAGAACAAGTTAATCTTCACAGAGTACTTCCCCCTCCCCCCCCCCTCAGATCTTCTTCCCTTTCTTATTGAATGACTTTTTGCACTATAATGTCTGGGAAATATGAATCTCATATATGGATAATTAATGAGGATGGTCAAATATGTTCAGATAAAACATGAAACAACCTGAACCCTCACCTGTCCCTTAAACTGGACCCAAACCAAGTCTTTTATGATGTCCAGAAATGTGTAGTTAACATTATTGTTGTTGGGTTTTTTTTTTTTCATTTTTGTGCTCTTTCAAACTCCTTGGTTCTTGCCAGAGCCAGAAGGACTGGAAATCTTGTGAGAAAGCCTCTTCTTTTTTAGAGTTGCCACTCGGGGTTGCAGATCTATGAGGTTTGGATTATCTGAGTAACTGTAAGAACTGAAACAATGTAAAATTTGAGGTTCATCATTTCTAGTAGCAAAGATGATAATTTAGCACTGTAACATCAATAAGTTTGCCCTATGCAGGAATAACCCGCATGTGGGGAATGGAAACTCTTGATGTTCAACTTGCCAGGTTTCCTTCTGAGTCTACCTTTGAGAGGGTAGGGGAGATTTCACCCAGGATCTCAGGGGATCTGCTGACTTCACTGCTGCCTGGCCCCTAACTCCCAGGGTCCTAGCTACATAGCTCACTTGACATTTGCAAAAAGCAACAGAGGGTCCTGTGGCACCTTTGAGACTAACAGAAGTATTGGGAGCATAAGCTTTCGTGGGTAAGAACCTCACTTCTTCAGATGCAAGGTTATGCTCCCAATACTTCTGTTAGTCTCAAAGGTGCCACAGGACCCTCTGTTGCTTTTTACAGATTCAGACTAACACGGCTACCCCTCTGATACTTGACATTTGCAGTGGCTATTGGAAACTCCCTTTAAACTCTGTGGTTATTTACCCCCAACTTCCCTTTTGGTTTTATGAGGGAAAACCCAGTGGCACTGCTGCTTCCACATCCTCCCTTCCCAGTCCATGGTGTTTGTATTAGCAAGAACTTTTATAATTTAGAATCCTCATTTTCTTTAAATCAATATTTGTTTTTAAAAGCCTTCTTGAATAAATGACAGTCAGTAAATAGTAGCATATCTATCTTATCTAGTCTGTAAAAGAAGTTGACTCTAGTTGCATGTGGCTCCTGATCCCTCCACTCCCAATTGTCAACTTTTCACTCATCCTTGTAAGTCTCCCATTTAGGATCAGGTTGTAGGGCAGACAGCTTGGGATGTGCAGATCAGAAAAATCCAAGATCTACATACCGCCCAAAATATCTCCCAGTTCTTACAGAAAATAACATTTAAAAAAAACCCCAAAGTTTAACTGGAACATTAGCTACCAAAGTTTTCATACTCTTAAAAATGGGGGGAGGGGGGAGGAAATGTGCAGAGGCAAGTTACTTATTTGCAAATAAAGGTTCACGGTTCAATAAGATATGTGGCAGCATTTATTAATTGGGGCCTTCACACTATACAATAAGGTTATTAATTTAAATCTCTTAATTTTATTCTTTATTTTTAGATTTATCCTAAACTCAAACCTTGTTGAACCAGTGGATTAAAGATGTGGATTTGTGTGTGCACTTACAATCTGTTAGAAACCATAACTGTCTCAGTAATAATAAAGTTGTGACACACTACACACTGACCAGCATCAAATTTTATCTGACAGGGCCATTTTTTTCCCGATTTAAAACCACTGAAAACAGGAGTTTACTGTGAAATTGCTGACACAGCATCAACTGTAATGATATGAATGCATCACTGTAGTGCACACTTATCTCTGTCATTCACACCCAGAATTGAGTTATGCAGCATGCGCTTTCCAAAGGCGAGGCCACCTTTTTGTTCTGTGTTTGTACAGCTCTACTAAATACCTTTAAAGATTTGACCTGTTCTTACTCCCTAGTTTTAAAGCAAAAGTAAGTTGTCGGGTTTAGTATTATTTTACTGTAGATAAAGTGCTCGTAATCTATAGAAGTCCATTTATGTGATTCCGCGTTAGTGATGCTGGCACAGACATGGATGACTCTTCACTACTGTGAGACTGTTTATCATCAGGTCACCTTAGGAATAAAGGGAAGTGTTAGCTGGCACTGCCAGGCTTTTTAAGCGTATGTTTTGTTAATATAGAACTTGTACATGCTCTGAGTAGTGAACCACAAGCTGCAGATGGAGCCAACTGAGAGGAAGGAATTTGTCTGCTGTACAGTAAAAGGAAGTATTTGCTGTGTTATTATAGTACATGGCCTTTTGCCATCTTTGATAAAGTATTTAAATGTTGTGCACCCAAAGTCTGCTGCCCTCTTGACCCATCATCAATCATCAGCTGTACAGCGAGGCTGGATGAAACAGTAGCTCCATAGGAGATCCATTGTTTAAGCTTTGCGCAACTTTTCTGAAAACGGAAATTGCAGACAAAGTAGCTTCTTGAAACACTGCATGATGCAGCGTATCATAGTATACCCTCTTTAATATATACCTTTTTTGGCTCCCTTCTGTGCCATTGCAAGCAGGCAGAAACACTAGAAATTTGTGGGATTGAACTTCATTCTGATGAATTTCATTGCCTGTGAGTGAGACAAGGATTTGGGGGTGGGTATGTAAGGAAAAAAAAAAAAAGACAATCACAATAATTCTGCATTGTGGCCATATTTTTATATGTAGCTCATAAGCAGCCCCTTTCATATTTTTAAAACTGTTTGTTGACAGTGCTTATAACACTGAATATGCCCATAACTGTTCTAGGTTATTTTGCAGTGCTTTCCCTTTTAACCTCTCCTTAGTAGTTAAGAGTGACATATTGGAGATTCCATCAACTCCAGTAAGAATGCCAAGTATGCACAGCTATGTTGTATTCTCTTAAATTAATAGAAACAGTTGTAGATACAGATCCCAAATGGAAAAGCTTTCTCTTTAGTCCATATCTTTTATGGTTTACAATTGAAAGTTGCACAGGTATTACCTAAGGTGTGAATTTAAATCAATAATCTACTAAACTGGCACAAACTTGTGTGTAGCCAGTCTTATTTTCATTTAAGAGGGCTTATTTTTTGGTTTAGCTTAAATCGATTGGGAATAGGTTTTAATAGAACTGAAATAAAAGTGTTGATACAGGGGTTTGCACCAATTTAATTGTAGTGGTTTAAAAACTAATTTGTTATACCTGTGCAACATTCTGATTTAGAGAAAGACAGAGATGCCCATTCCTAGAGAGATTTTTCACACTTCACCATAAGTAAGGCTAAAATCCTGAACCCCAGGCACCAGCCACAACTAATTGGGCCTGGGCACTAGGGAAACGAGCAGGGCGGGGGTGGATTTGAGAGAGTACCCCCAGGCAGGAGAGTGATTACAGAGCTACTCCATAGAAGCTACTGATGGCTGAAGTAACCTACTCTATGTGAGGTACTTACCAGGATTCCCTGCTGGGAAATCTATGCAGTGCAAGATCCCTCTACCATCTCTTCTCTGTTCCACCCATGCCCTGCCTCCTCTGGCCCTTGTGTGCTACTCTGAAGGAGGCTTGCATGGAGCAGTATTCTATGCTTTGCTGAATTCTCTCCAGCATAAAGAACAAAGTTGTCGGGTACATGCATCTTTTTTGTAATAACTGGCTTAGGAAAAAAGCTACTAGTATCAATGTAAATTGCTCCCTGATTTATGCCATCAGTCCATATGTGTGAGACTCGCTCTTCTATTTGCAGAACACACTACAGCAATTTGTGATAAAAACTGCAATAAAGAAAGCAACCATGCATGACAGTTCAGGCATTGCTCATAGATGGGAGGGCACATGTGGCAGCCGTAGCTGACTCGGGGAAAACAGTTCAAAGCTGTATGGTTTTGTTTGTTTTTAGTACCCAGTTGTGTTTATGAAATAGCTGTACATCACTGTATGTTGATCTTTTATTTTTTTCCTGATGAGGAAGAGTAAAAGGACAGTGGTTTCCGCATATTTATTGCGAATTATATCTTTTATAGTTTGATTGCTTTTGAGCAATGTTAAAGTAAAAATTAAGGGTCTGATTCTTTAATTTACTCCAAATTTATACAAGTCTAATTCCATTAATTACTCAGAATTTACAGTAATGTACGTGTGACGTTATTGACATAAACTGGGACCATATAGATCATTGTTGCAACCAAAGTCCTGTAGTGGCACCCAAATCTTGTATAAAGGGGGTCAAATGGGGTGTCTAGGACAAGGTTATGGTTTACTGGTTATGATTATGCTGTCTATACGTGTGTATCAGTTTTGTAGTCGAAGTTATGAATATTGGCTCTATACTGTCTGTATGGCAAACTTATGCTATGCTTCTGGGTGACATCCCAGACAAGCTGAGATTAGCTCTGCCTAGCCTGCTTGATGGCCCATTAAGGACCATCAGCTATACAATGGACCCATTGAGAAAAGGCAGATACGCCTTGTACCTCAGCAAAGTATGCAGGGACTGGCCCATGTGACTCCAGACTCCATGTTGCTGTAATTTAAGAACAAAGAGGTGTTCTTACACCTGGAAAAGACTATATAAGGCTGATGCCTGATCTCCATCTTGTCTTCAATCCTGCTTCTTACCTCTGGAGGAACTTTGCTACAAGCTGAAGCTTTGAACAAAGGACTGAATGACCCATCCCTGCGGGGGATGTATTCCAGAGACTTGATTTGAACCTGCAGTTTATTCCATCGCTGCTGCAAGCCTGAACCAAGAACTTTGCCATTACTGTATGTAATTGATTCCATTTAACCAATTCTAACTCTCATCTCTATCTTTTTCCTTTTATGAATAAACCTTTAGATTTTAGATTCTAAAGGATTGGCAACAGCGTGATTTGTGGGTAAAATCTGATTTGTATATTGACCTGGGTCTGGGGCTTGGTCCTTTGGGATCAGGAGAACCTTTTTCTTTTACTGGGGTATTGGTTTTCATAACCATTTGTCCCCATAACGTGTGGCACTGGTGGTAATACTGGGAAACTGGAGTATCTAAGGAGATTGCTTGTGAGACTTGCAGTTAGCCAGTGGGGTGAGACTGAAGTCCTCTTAGTCTGGCTGGTTTGGTTTGCCTTAGAGGTGGAAAAAACCCCAGCCTTGGGCTGTAACTGCCCTATTTGAGCAATTTGTCCTGAGTTGGCACTCCCAGTTGGGTTCCGCCAGAACCGCATTGTCACAGTATGTGAGGGGAATTAAGCCCTAAATGAAATAATAGCCATATCAAGTGAGCAGACCTTGATTATTACACTGAGTGGTGCAGATAGTTTTCAATGTTTTCACATGCAAGTTTTTGACATACTAGCCAGGAATAATCTGGGTTGAGGATTGTTAAACCTGTAGCCCATTGAATACTGTTGACTGTCTATGCCAGGTGGAATAGTTTAGGAGATTTGCCTCTCTGCAATCACGTTTTCTGGGTATGGGTTTCGTGGGATGGTGTGAGAGAGGAGATTTACTGATTACCGGACTTACAAGGAAGGAAAGGGCCATTCATTTTTACAAATAGATTTTAGGTTGTATAAAGCTCAGTTACCTTACTGTTCCTGGAACCACTTTAGGCTATTAACCGCTAAATCTAACATAATTCACATGTACAAAAAGATGAATTCTAAAGGAGATTATAACCAGTATTCTGAAGAGGAATACAAAATTCTGTACGAGTCTACCGTACATACCATGTTGCATATGTCTCTATCATTACAGGTGCTCAGATACTAGATAGATACATTAGATTAGATTATTTTGAGCTGTTGCTTCATTTCACAGTATTTCTAGTTTTCAGTGTTCTACACTATTCTATTCCTGTTTATAAATCTTTTAAGTGTGCTCATTAAAAAAGTAATTAAATTGTCATTATAATGTATAGTATGCCTGAAGTCAGTCACCTAATTAAACTGAAAGAGTAGAGAGATAGTAGCTTCATAAGCATTTATTAAGTACTACAGTATTAATTATGCAGGGCTTCTGAACCAAGTAAAAGAGGAAGGAATAGAAACACCAGTTGAAAAAGGTTTTCCATTGCTGTCCTTCTCAATGTAATAATATGAGATTCCCCCCCCCCCACTAGTTAGTAACATAACACTACTGCTTTCTTTTGGTTAATTTTTAATGACATTATTGATTTTTTTAATGACTATTACTCACAGCATTTTCCTGTAATATATTTGACAAAAAAAATGGACCTTCTCTGATGCCTCTAAAAATGTGAGTAGAACTAGAATATATGTTTAAAAATATGGTGTTAGATGGAATATACATTGTGCTTGATTTCAATTTCTCACTTATACAAGTGGAATTCCATTAGCTACAATGGAGTTACTTCTGATTGGCAAAGGGGAAAGTAAGATCAGAATCAGGCCCTGTAAAAGGCCCAATTGTAAGTATATCAAAACAATGAACTTGTGATAGTAGGCCATCTTTAACTCACCATGTTTTGACAGGTTGGTGTATTAAGAATGTGTGTATGATTTGGTTCACAATAGGAGATCAGAAAGGAGCAAGAGCCTTATGTTAGAATTTCTTGTTTGTTTTGCGTTGTAATATAGATTTTAACACATTGAAATAATCTTTTCTTCACACTTTCCTTATGGTGTATTCCACTTCGTTTTAGGGCACTTCATTTCAGTCTTAGGTGGGGTTCATGTCTAGATCTCTGATATAAAGTGACCCTGTACAGCCATAATGATTTATTGTGGCATAGAGGGTCTAATTCCACAGCTATTCTGTGCATGGAACTTTGGTTGATTTAAAATGAGCCATCAGTTTTGAGAGAGAGTGAGAGCATAATTACTTCAGGCGAAAGATTGGTAAGCTTTCAGAACAAAAATAAATTTTAAATTGTGCATCTCAGTTCAGTGCTGAGTGCTCCTTTGAGAGTCCTGTAAAAGAAAGTCCTTTGTACGTTTCAACAGATGCAGCAGCCCATGTCTCTCCACAAATGGGCTGTAATTCTCTTTTGGACAGGTTACTTCTGAGGATAAGAGGTCATTTTTTCAAGACTAGTAAGCTGTAAAGCTGATAGGCAGATGGCAAAAGCCACAACAGTATTGGCATGGTCAGTTTGAGTGTAAGTGTTTGGTAACCTGGCTGCACAAGGATCGGTGAATCTTAGAATTTGTTAAATGGAAGCACATTGGCAACAATCTAGTAGCAGCATCTAAAAGCTGTGGGCCTTAGTTATTTGGGAACTGTGAGCCTTATCCGGTAGTCTTTACTCTGGCAAAACTTGGAATGTGGAATTGGACTATAAATCCTATGAAGGACCTGTTTCTTTTTATCTTCATTTTGATAGGCTGCACTAAATTGGAAAACGAACCAACCAACTCCACAACCCCCAAATTTGCCTGTGAATGATCAAGGGAATTAGGATAGTTTTTATTTACACAAAATAAAATTAAAATTGAATATATTTGTCAGTGAGCAGTGCATATTCTGTGTCATCATTCACCTGTATCCATTTGTTTTGGGATGCAGAACACTGTGCACTAAGGCCCCAGTCTAGCAAAGGACTTAGTTTTATGCGCATGACTTTAGTGGTCTAGTCACCTGCTGAAAGTTAAACATGTGCTTAAGTGATTTGCTGGATTGGGACCTATGATACTATCCTGCATCCACTGATGTCAGTAGGTATTTTGCTACTTACTGCGGTGGGTGCAGGATCAGACCATAAATAAGAGATTCCCTGATGATAAGGGAAGGATGTTCACCCTATGTGGAACTGAGAATATTATTCATAGATAGATTCCGAGGCCACAAGGGACCTCTGTGATCTAGCCTGACATTTTGTGTAACACAGTTATTGACAGCTCTTGATCTCAGTGATTGTGATAGCAATGTTTCCTCATACTCTTGTTCAGTCACTATCATCACCACTTCAGGTTAGTACCGGGGCATCTTGACATAAGGAAAATAACTTGAGGGTTTACTGGAAAAAAGGGGGGAGGAGGAGGAAGAATGAGTAAAGGATGTCAGTCTAACGGAGGTCTTAGATGACACAATACAAGTAGGGTTATACAGTGCATGTTGTGGTCAGTAAGCCTGTGTTCTGAGCTGTGCACTGGAGGCTTAACGCTTGTCTGTTTGTATCAGACTTTACAGCTATCTCTGTAATAAATAAACTGTTCATGCCATGCTATTGTTAAGCATGTTTGCAGCTTTTTACACTACCAGCATGCAGAGGTATAGCAGTCCCCCTTTCCAGCTGATTGCTAAGGCAGCTCCATGAAAACCAAGGAGAAAAGGCCCACCCTTGCTTTTATGGATTCTGAAAACACGCTGGCTACATACTATGGCACAGCTTTTTGCGGCAATTGTGAAATCCACCACTCAGACATCCTCTCTCAATTTCATCTTCAAGAGGAGACCAATAATTATTTCCTTTTGCTATCAGCTTTTTTCACTACCACTTAGTTTATTTATGTATTTTTATTGGTTAAATGCATCTATCCTATGCTATAGGCCCATAATTCATTGAAAGTCCCAACCTTGGGGACTTGGATCATTATCTTGATTTATATAAAGTCTGTGATTTATTTTTTAAATTTTTATATGCAAAATTAATGTAATCCTTTAACACAGGGCTCTGGAAGTATTAACTAATCCTCACAGTGCCCCTAATGAGCTAGGAATTATTACCATCATTTCATGGGCGGAGAAATTGGGACACAGAAATGTTAGGGCCAAGGTTTTCAAATGTGGGTGCCTAGACTGAGGGATCTAAAGCTGGATTTAGGCACATAAATTAGTGGCCTGATTTTGAAAGCACGTTGACTTCAGTAGCAGTTATGGGCCTCACCCTCTCATAAAATAAGGCTACTTCTTTGGGTGCCTAACTATAGATACCCACCTTTGAAAGTTTTGGCCTCATGACTGCCTACTCAGTGGCAGGCCTAGGATTAGAACTCAGCTGTGCTGTTTCCTAACTGTGTGCACACTCAGCTAGTCTAAGCCACTTCTCTTGGAGTTAGATTTATGCATTGGGAAAGAGGGAAAAAATAGCTTGTATCAACACACATGAAACCTCCATCTCAATGCATTATATGTGTAACGTGTATTCTATTTATTACATGGTTTTTGACTTTACCAAAATCATAGAATCATAGAATATCCGGTTTGGAAGGGACCGCAAAGCAGGACCAATCCCCAACTAAATCATCTCAGCCAGGGCTTCGTCAAGCCTGACCTTAAAAACCTCTAAGGAAGGAGATTCCACAACCTCCGTAGGTAACCCATTCCAGTGCTTCACCACCCTCCTAGTGAAAAAGTTTTTCCTAATATCCAACCTAAACCTCCCCCACTGCAACTTGAGACCATTACTCCTTGTTCTGTCATCTGGTACCACTGAGAACAGTCTAGAGCCATCCTCTTTGGAACCCCCTTTCAGGTAGTTGAAAGCAGCTGTCAAATCCCCCCTCATTCTTCTCTTCTGCAGTATATATTCCATTTTTAAAACACATATGAATCAATGACAAAAATGGCAATATGATTTTACCTCATGTATCAGTAGAGATTTTAAAATGTTATTTGTAATGAGGGATTATCTGGCCAAAATTACAATTTTGAATGGTAATAACATTATTTCTATAATCTGAGTGGCTTTGGATCATTTCCCTTCAATGGAATGCATCAACATGGGAAGAAAGATGGTCTCATGGTTACAAGGCTCAGCAGATCCAGTCTTTGGTTCAACCAAAGACTTTGTGTGTGAGCTTGAGCAGGTCACTTACTTTCTCTGTGCCTGAGATTCCCATTTGGGGTATGGAAATTGCTAATGCCTCAACCTCACAGGGGTGTCCTGAGTATTAATATGAGTGAGATGATGAGTGTCATATAAAAATGTAGACAGGTAGAAGTTTCTCTTTCACATCTGGATATAAGTTTTCTGGAGTCATAGAAAGTGCCTTACGAAATAGGAGTATCAAAACATGCATCTGAGTGGATGTGTATCAATTTAGTTTAAAAAGAACATCCCATATGGTTGTTATCCATTCTGAGTAGATAGAAATATTGCTAGAAAAAAAAGGACAGATTCAATGATAGATCTCAGTACATACATGAAAGGCAGACCTATGTGACGTCCAGCCCTATATAACATGCAGGCACAGCATCTTCAGTGCTCCCCCCCTCGCCTACAGCTGACCTTCATGTATTCATAGAAAATGATAATTTAAATATTTATTCAGTACAATAACAAAAATACATGTAATTAAAACAGCCACCTAGGTAGCAGGTAGGTGCTACTTTACTACACATGCACATATTTCTTCCTTGATTTCTGCTCCACGAACGCACTAATGCTATCCTCACAATCTGTGTCTTTTAAAAGTTCTCCCTCAGTAGTTAGAAGGGTCCAGGCTTCTGATCCTCAGGAGCACCTGCCTCAAGGCTTTAGACCTGGGGGGAGCACTGGGGCTCAGGGCTTCAGCCCCACGGCTCTGCTCCTGGTTTCAGTTTCTCAGGGGGCACTGAGGCTCAGGGCTTCAGCCCCAGGGCTCCGTTCCTGGCTTCAGTCCCGTGGGGGGCGTCAGGGCTTGGGGCTTTAGCTACGAGGGGAGCGCTGGTTTCAGCCCAGTGCTCCCCCTGTTGCTAAAGCCAGAGCCCTGTTGCGCCCTTCCCCTGCTGCAACCTCAGTTTTCCTCCATGGTGTCTTCTAGTTATAAGGTGGGCCTAACTGCGTTCTCTCTTGTCATTTTTCTCTTTTTGATTAGCATTTGAGCGTAGGCCCTCCTGTTGGCCCAGATCTTGGGTATTTAAGGAGATAGATCTTTGAAAGATGTCAAAGCAGAGCGCAGGGGCAAAGATTGCTTAAAAACCTATCTTTGTTATCTCCTGATCCATGGGGCAGCCAGGGGTTAGTATGGGCCGCAGCGTAATTTGAAGCAGCCGCAGGATCCACGTTTAGGGAGTCCTCGGCCATCCATTTAGGGTACCTTTAAGGATTATTTGTACCTTTCAAGCAACACAGAGGGGTCTCAGCATTCAATGGCATCTGAGTTTTGGGGTTTAGCTAAAGAATAAAGAGCTGGTGGGATGAGAACTCTCAGCCGGTCATGTTCCCCTCATGATCTCCCAGTGGGAGGATAGTTGACGGAGAGAGGGCTGGGCTCACATGCATTCTGTTACTAGCTTCATAAGATCCTAGTGGTGATAACAGTTTGGCCCTTTAAGAAATACTGCCCTTTAAAAAACACATAACTATATTAAGATTTGACGACAGTGGAATGAAGATGGGTGGTTATTGACAGATGGAGATGGAAATAGCACGCAGCCTTTTAGTGCCATTTATTTTATTCCAGCTTCAAAATCATATGTGCCAAGGAACAGCAGGACTGTACATTGGCTAGAACAATATTTGTGAGCCAGGAAAGCTAGGGTTATGCTTGTGTGTTATTGCTGAAGTTATGATTCTTATGCCAAAGTATTGCACATTAGACAATTATTATGTAGGGAGTTGCCTGAATGAACTTCCTGGTAATCCTGCCGTATGTGCCCTCACTGTGGTGGTGTGGAAATCAAGTCTGTCCATCCCAACTTTTCTAACCCTATCACTGCTGTAGCTCTTAGACAGCAGCAGCTTTGTTTGAAAAAAGACATAACAGGCAAGTCAGTCTGCACTGCCATATGCTTTTGCATCACACGCTTGCTGTGTTATTCAGTAGGGAATGGTTGAAATCCCTTTACAAAAGGATACGGAAAACTCTCTTGTCAGTACAGTCTCAGGAGTCCTCCGCCCCTATGCTAAACATAGCCCTTTATTTGAGATTATTCTCCAGGTTGTTGATTAAATTTTTCTAAGACTCACCCTCTGTAGCTTTCGCAGTGATGATTGCGTCACACCCATCAGTTGTTATTTCCAGGTCCTCAATTTTCTTCTCAGCCTCCTGCCGTTTTAATCCCAAAACTTCAAACTTCCTGTCCATGGAAACCATAGTAGCCTGGATTAGATCCAGCCTGCCAGAAATATCTACTGCAGGCCTTGTAAAGAAATTAGATTATGCTTGGTGGACAGGGACCACAGCTCTAGACATTGCCAAACCAAAGGCAGGTAAACCCTTCTAGGGCTGCAAGCCACATATGACTATGCTGCCAAAGCCCTCGCTGATCTTAATTTATTCAAGGGCATATTAAAGTCACTTCCCACTCTCTTATGAAAATCACTTTCAGAGATGACAATGTTAAAATCGTAAACAACATGGATGATTGGGAACAATGGAATACATCATAAGCAGCATGCCTGGGTGATATTTTTGTTGTCTCTGTGGATCTGCATGATGATCCCTCTAAAATATGGTTTAAATTATATGAATTTTTCAGTGCCTCGATGAATCTGGTTCATGTCTGTCTAACTCAATGTGTTTCTTTTGATAAAATTATTCCGACACAATTACAGTCACAATACAAATAGGAAGAGAAGATCTCAGGCACCTGTTCTATCTGGAGAGGAGCCTCTGCCTGCAGAAGGCGAGCGTTCAATCTCTGTCGTATGCTTCCACTTTCTCTTGATCCTTGGAAACCCCACAGTGTGGGCTTTGCAGAGCTGGAGGGGGTAGGGTAGAGTCGGGGAGTAAGCCAGCTGGGTCCCTTCAGCTTTCCCCCTCCCAAATATTGGGAGAGCAGCAGAGCGAGTCAATACATGAAAGTGGCCCAGATTTTCTTTTTATTCTAGAAGTGCTGTGGCCTTTCCTGTATGGGGTACCACTCCTGAGACATCGTATCCTGATGTGTTCCAGTAAAAGCACATGAAAACATAAAATTTGCAATACTGGCAGAGGGCAATACCTTAGTCTTTAAAATATGGGAAATCGCCCCCACCACTCTAAGGCCAGGGCTGTAATACAGACTTTTGCTGACATTGCTATGTCGATCAGGGACATGATGAGCTGTCTTCTGTGGCCAACGTAGTTGTGCTGGCAAAAGCTCCTAGTGTAGACAGAACTTGTAGACAAGCAAAACGGTGCTTTTGCCAGTATAGCTTATATCACTAGGTAGGCCAGGAGTGGGGCATGGAATAAGCGATATCAATCCAAGTTGATGGTTGGTATACATTCTGTCCATATTAGGAGCACTTTGCCAGTATCCTAGCTACTGGTATAGGTATCTCAGCAAAACCTTCCAAATGAAGACCTGACCTAATATTTTATTTTATTTTGTAAGGTATTCTTTTGTTTATCATCTCTCCAGAGCTCTAGGCACCACCCAACATTTAAAAAACACAATTAGGAATATAAATAGTTCAGTAGAAATCTTTACTTCATTAATTTTTCAAATTACAAGTTTTCCAACTAATAGGCTGTCCCACAAGAAATGAAGTCACTCTATCAAGCCACCTAACTCATCCTTCAGACTCCATTGCCTTCATCTACAAACTCACAATCTCCCTTAAATACCTTCAAGGCAAGATGGGCTTTGCAGATTGCCTGCAAGGTTAATAACTCTGGACTCAACTGGATCAAGGAAAGAAGTGAATTACACAGTCAAAGACCTCTTAGGGAGAATGACCTGACAACCCAGATGCCAAGGAGTAGTATATATGGATCAAACATGTCAAGGGGGCAGTTAATATTTCATCCAGTGACACCTTCCAGTTCAATTTTATTGGCGTAATTTTTTCATAACACTATCATTACATTCACTGTCAATTTTTAAAGACGTGTTTGCCTCTTGTTATGTGATTTCATGGCTGCATTCCTCTTGAGCAGATTGGCATGTCTCTTTGATGGCAGGTTCACAGTTGGAATCCTTAAATCAATAAATCATTTTAGCGAGTTGTTGAGCACATCAGATTTGAATTTTAAAAATCCACAGCCACAGTTGTAACATCATAGTGGCCAAAACTTGATGTTATTTGCAAAGGATGTTAGAAGAATTGTACTCAGTCAGTGTTACCTTTAGACTAAGTCACTTTTCGATCAGGTTTTGGCCGAATGCTTTTTTTGTTTTTTGTTTTTGTTTAAGATATGAAAGAAAAAAAGTTAAGGAGACAGAAAGACAATTGTGACAACAGATGGATGACTGAGAAGCTCCATCCACACTGTGTTTGAAATAATGCTAGTAACAACCACATTAAAAATAGTTGTTCTTTTTACAGCTGTTTCCCGTACCAGTATGGAAAGCACTTTTTCCCCCCGGAGCCATGTTAGAAAAACTCTGCTAGACACTGTTCCTATGGCAGTCTGTAAAACAGTTCTATATCAGAATAATAGCTCTTTAATCTCACTCACTAGCCATATTAATAAGGAAAAGACTCAAGTTAAGGAGACTGTGTTAACCAAGGAAGAAGTAGGAAGAGCTTTTAAGTTTGGGTTCTTTGATTGAAACCTCACTAGCAAAAACTAGATATGGCTACTGCTAGTTTGGGGCCAGATTCTAATGCTCTGATTGAACTTCTATTTCTCAAGTAGCCTTCTCTGAAGTCGACACGACTACTTGTGTAGTAAGGTGTTAAGGGTATTAGAATCTGGCCCTTGGTTGTAATGAGTATACTGGTGTGGACAGGAATCTTTTTTCTAAGCATGAAATTCTGTGTGTGTCATAAAACTGCTCTGTAGACTGTCTTGGAGAGAGCTCTATAGAACAAGTATCAGAGTGGTAGCTATGTTAGTCTGTATCAGCAAAAAGAATGAGGAGTACTTGTGGCACCTCAGAGACTAACAAATTTATTTGAGCATAAGCTTTCGTGGGCTAAAACCCATTTCATTGGATGTATGCAGTGGAAAATACAGTAGGAAGATATACTGTATTTTCCACTGCATACATCCGATGAAGTGGGTTTTAGCCCACGAAAGCTTATGCTCAAATAAATTTGTTAGTCTCTGAGGTGCCACAAGTACTCCTCATTCTTTTTGCTGATACAGACTAACACAGCTACCACTCTGATACTTGTTCTATAGAGCTCTCTCCAAGACAGTCTACAGAGCAGTTTTATGACACACACAGAATTTCATGCTTAGAAAAAAGATTCNTCTGTATCAGCAAAAAGAATGAGGAGTACTTGTGGCACCTCAGAGACTAACAAATTTATTTGAGCATAAGCTTTCGTGGGCTAAAACCCACTTCATCGGATGTATGCAGTGGAAAATACAGTATATCTTCCTACTGTATTTTCCACTGCATACATCCGATGAAGTGGGTTTTAGCCCACGAAAGCTTATGCTCAAATAAATTTGTTAGTCTCTAAGGTGCCACAAGTACTCCTCATTCTTTTTGCTCTATAGAACAGTTTTTCTAACACATTTTTGTTTAAAAGCAAAATCCTATTCTCTCATTTAAATATGGCTGTTACTAGCAGTATTACAGCTATACCGTGGACAGTGCATTTCTGCTTTCCATCTGTCGTCACATTTATTTTTTCAGTCTGTCTCCTTACTTTCAATTGTCTCTTCTCTGTCTCAGTTTATCCAATTTTCCAGGCCGGCCATTGCAGTATTAATGCTGTCCTAATGGCTGCAGAAAGAGCAGTGGAGCTCTTTGCTAAATGGTTTTGTTGTTGTTGTTTTTGTTTTGTTTCTTTTTTAACAATGCTGTTGCTTTTATGCTTTGTTTGTTTGTGCTATGTGCTCTCTGTTGTGTCATCTTGGTAGATAACATGTTTGCATAACATGCATTTTGCTGTAATTATTTAGTTTCTGCAAACATTTATACCGTAGTGTATTTAACACAGCTCATGTGCCTTTGGGACAGTGATAGATTGTAGTCTCAAAAAGAGACTGGCTCAGATCTTTGCCCCCACTCTGGATGCTTGGGGCCACTCTGGCAGCATAAAGCAGCCAGGTCCCTGTGATAGGGGATGTGTCTGGGAGAAAGATGCCATGGGGCAGCCTTAGGCTTTTGCAATTATTGCCAAGGACTGCCTGGTCCTTAAGAAATGCAAAGATATCTTAAAGCCATATTTGCTCCCCACCCATTATCTTTTGGTGGGAATAGCATGGCTGAACTCAGTTTTCTAGCCTATTGACTATAAATTGCCACTGAACAGTTAACAGTCCTGGTGTTTGCAGTATACTTTTCCTTTCCCAGTAATGTGCAGTATAGGAATACTCCTGGGAAACTGTACATGCCTGGGAGTTGCAATGGTTTATATTAATGGTTGGAACTCTAACTTGAAACTCACAGCATTTCTTCCACTGCGCAGTGGGTTCCCCACTCCCTCTGTGAAAGAGGTTGGGGGTTTCATTTGTGGATCCACAAAGATCTGCTTGGATCTCTGGAACCCACTAGAGGCCAGGGATTTCTGCGCAGAGTCCTTTTGCCTCCACTTTTCTTCATTGCCTCCTTCCACCATGATGGCTTTTGGCACCTTCTGGGCACTATGGGCTTGATTCACAAAGAAAGTTAGGCCGACATTTAGGTACATAGAAAATCCCTGGGATTCACAGGGCCTGGGTTTGGCACCTAGGTTCCCTATACAATGAATGGGGAGAGAGAGCCACCTCAGAATAGGATCCACAAAAGCCAGCTCTTCGGCTAGGGTAGCCAGTGGAAGATGCCAACCAAAAGGGTATATGCTAAACGCTGCCTGTCTCCTGGAGTCAAGCACCTCATCCAGGCTGCAGGGGAGGCACCTTCTTCTGCTTTGGATTCACAACTACACACCCATTACAAAAGAGAGGCTACAGAGTCATTCTTATATACTTGCTCTCTGTCTGTGGCCTGATGACTCTGTAGCCCGCTGGTTGAAGCACTCACCTAGCATGTGGAAGATCCAGGATCCCCTGCTTCAATGACTTTTTAAATTATTTCTCCACAGTGGAACAGCGTCATGAGAGACTGAAGAAATCCCACATCAGACTATCCCATAGCACAATGGTTAGGGTCCTTATCTGAGAGGTGGGAGATCCATGTTCAAATCCCTTTCTCAACGGAAATGATAAATTTAGATAATGAAATAAGGAAGTCTAAAATAATTTGGGATGAACTGAGTGATTTATTAACACCTGAATTTATTTAAAAACCAAAAACATAAAAGCTGGCCTTATTTAAAGTCCCCCCCCCCCCCCCTTTTTTTTTTTTTTTGGCCAATCTAATTTTTTTCTTTAATAACCCATCCAACTAATTTTCTGTTCTGTGAGTCAATACGTGAAAAATTGCTAACAAAATGGTTTGGTTAACAAAAGTTGGAGTCAGTTGCTGAGCAAAAGTGTGATTCAGGAGCTGAAAATATCTATGCACTTCACGCGTACAAATCAAACACGGTTCTTTGGCAACTCCCACTGGGCTAGAAGCAGAGTTTGAAGTCCTCCCTTCTTCAGCATGCCATGTATGGATGGGTCCCACGCTCCTAACAAATTGCCGATCAAACTGAACACATAACAAGAGAACAGTGACATCAGTGCAGAGTGATTATGGCTCAGTAGGAAGGTCCTCAGTCTCTGCTGCCTTGCCCTTTGCATGTGCATTTACACCTGTGCAGTGTAAATATAATCAGGATGGGAGAGTTTTACTTTCACCTTCTGTAGACATAAATGGCAAGTAAATTGGGAAGAGGCTGTGTGCATCTCCCTGCAATGGAAATGCGCTGAGCTGACATTTAACCATTTTGCTGGAAATTCTATAACAAAATTTGTGTTTAAATTTTTATAATCCCCCTATGGAGTCAGTGCCCTGGTAGAATGAATGTGCTGCTCTTTGCTTCAATCTGTCAGGCTGAAGACTTGAAAAGACAACATGTACAGGTTCATGTTGTATAGGCGGTCTTTGCATCCAGAAACTTAGGTTCAGATTCTGATCTTAGTTACGCTGGTGTAAAGCCATAGTAACTTCGTTGATATCTGCTTTGAAATTACACCAGTCTAACTAAGGTCTTAATTTTATTATGTGGTGAAAAATATCTTAAATATTTGTGGGAAGAGCCTAAGTCCTTGGAATTCAGATTTTCCATGTTGACAGATTTTGTTTTTTCCCGGGCATCACACTTCCCTGCTGCTGTTCTGCACCTCTGGTTGGTTGCCACTGTCTACGGACAAGTTGATTTTTATTTGTAATGGAGACTGGGCTACTGCCATTGCTCTGCTGTGGGCTCAAACTCACAGGGAGCACCTGCAGGGATGCCCTTTCTTGTGAGATACATTTTGACAATTCAAGTGATTGTCATGGGCTTACAAGACACCTGCTGTCTTGCAGCCTGCTTGGTTGGCAGCCACAAGTACCTTTGCCTTAGTTTCTTCACAGCGCAGGTGACCTTCCCCTCTCTCCTCCCTGCCCCCACAAGCTTATGTGTCATCAGCTAAGAGGTATTGCTGAATAATTACCCTATCTAGAGGAGGACACACAAACAAAGACACTTCACTGTAGAGGCTCCTCAGGGTATCCTGGATAGGCTTTACTTGCTCTGTTTTGAATCATTTACCATACTGGTTTTCAAACTGTGGGGTGTGCCCCCTGGACAAGGTTATCAGGGGAGCACAAGGTGGGGCATTAGGCTGCGGCTGGATGGGTGGCTAGGGCAGGGCAGTGCACAGGGAGCCCCGGCAGTTATGGGGGGGTGGGGAGTGCAGCCTTGATCAGTCCCTTCCTACCCCCGCAGCAGCCTGCTGCTCTCCCTGGTCTCCCATCCCTGACTGCTGGGACTCCCTGCGCATTCTCCCCACTGCTGCCCTGCCCAGGCCTGCACAGTGAGGAGACCCTGGTCTGCTCTACACTGCCATGGGCTCCTCCGTGGATGGAGCCAGCTGGGGCCTGCTGCCACCCCGCGGGTGACCTGCCTGCTCCCATTTGTGAGCCATTTTCTGTCCCAGATGAGTGGGTGTTGCGGGGGAGGGGAGGCACAGCAGCAAAAAAAAAAAAAAAAAAGTCTGTTTGATTTACATCATCAGCTTTATGTGGTGCTCTAAAATGGGCTCTGCTGATACCTTTACATGTTCGCTTGCCTGCCCACTTTCAGATGATCGCCAGATGTGTAGAGACACAATGTCAGCCATCACTTTGTCTCTAAGCCTCCAGCCTGGATAGTGAGACCATGAATCCCGGCTGTCAACATCTAAACTTCTATTTGTGCTGAGATTACAGGGCTATAGTTAGGGGAATGTGCTCTTACAGTACTAATTTAGACCTTCGCTAGAATAAAAAATCTAGCCTCTATAGTAGCATGAAAGTAGTGTTCTTGTCAGCCAGAAAATGGCACAGTGGGCAACTGCTGACAGAAAGAGAGTGTACAGGCAATTTGCATTTGACATTTTACAAAAGACTCAGTCACAAAGGTTCCAGTGCACGTTTTAATGTAATCAAATGAATTAGCTTTTTACCCCTGAATGTAAACATTGGGGGGCAATATAATGTAAGTGGACACTCTCAAGTAAAATTTGGCCCCAAGATTAGGTTTTTACAGAACCTAAGGACTAATAGAAATGTTTCCATTAATATTTTTACAATTCCAGTAGGCTTTTAAAAAAGATCTAAATATTTCCCGATGTTGTTTACAACACAGATATTACAGCATTGCGCCAGTGTTGCCTTTCTTTTTTTTTTTTTTTCCTGACTCAACCATGTATAGTATGAAGATAGGCCGGTATCAGTGGATGAGCATCACGTGTAATGTAAAACACAGATATGTTCTGCCATTTGGTCATGTGAAGTTAAGTGAAAGTGTGACATAGCTTTTACCTTCCTCTGCTGTCAAGAACTTTGTACTTCCAGTCTCAGTTACTGCCGCTATCAAATTGTGTAATTAATTAATTGCACCTTGTTTTGAGGGTGATAACTGCAAAATTACTGAGGTTGTGTTTGGTGTCTGAAGCTTAATGCACCATAATCACAATCATATAATCACAGTTGGACAAATTGTAGACCCTCTCTTCTCTCATCTGAGCTTGCAAGGCACAGAATGCTTTGCAAGTGCGATGTTTATTCTCTATAGGAGAGAGATGACAGCAGAATATTCGTGCAGAATGGGTCCACACCCCTTACACACTGATATGGGCCCTGAGCTGTCTCACACAGCAGGGGAATGAGGATGGGCCATTCACAGTGAAAACAAAATGTTCAGAGTTTGGTTTTCAAAAACTGCATTTCCCCCCACCACCCTACCACCCCGGTTTTTGTTTTTTAGCCCCCCCCCCCAAAAAAAACCAAAACATTTTGAAAAAATTAAATATTTTCTGTTAATTTTGTGTTTTAAATGCACTTTTTCATTAAAAATATCAACCAGATCAAAGGAATGGCAGTCGTGTGATTCTGATTATGCAAATGAAACTGTTTTCCCTTTCTGAGACGGATTTGAACCCCTGGATTAGAAATAGGAGACATATGCAATTACTAGTGCCCTGAGCTATCCAGCCATGTACCAAACAATTTGATGACAGGATATATTTTGGGCCTAAACTAAGTTAGTGTCTAAATTTGTCCAAACACTCAGTGTATGTTTGGAAATCCTTATTGAATCTCTTTCAAACGCCACTTACCGTACAAATACAGCAAAGGAAATTAGTTAGCCCCTCACTCTGTTACAAACCCAGTCAGTTCAAGACTTTAGGCAAGTTTTGAAATAGTGTGAAGGTCTATTTTACACTAGAAATTGGATCCAAGTTTACAACCAAATTTGTGGTGAACCAAATTATAAATTTCCTTAACAGCATTGCAGTCGTAATGTAGACAGGGCTTTGATTTCCTTTTGCACTTTTGAGGTACTTGCATACACTAACTGGACTTTTCCAAAATCTTCAAGTAATAAATGGCAGAATATTTGTTGTTTTCAGTAAACTTTAGGGTCACGTTAAAATATTTTGCAAGGTGGAAGATACAAAAGACTGTCAAACTACAAGTCAAGTGCAGTGAGAGAGTTTAAGAGGTAATACCAAAGTCCCAGCTCCTGTTTATCCACCAAAGGAATTAATCTTTAAGGTCAGCTGTGACTATGATGCCATAATCTCCTGATACATTTTTATGTTGCCACCGAGGTGCAGCTTTATCAATTATAAAATAGTTTGTGGAACTCCCAAAGGGCGGTGTGGGAAGTAACCTGACAGAAAAAGTCTTTCAGAAGCAGACAGTAACAGTTATTACCAGTGGACTTCTGCCTGTGTGTAAAAACTAATCCCTAAATTTATGAGATACAAAGTTCAAACTGAAAAAAGATTACGAGCAATGAGCCATGCTTCGCTTCTCCCACTGTATTTAACTTCTGAGGAGTTAAAAGGTGTCTTTAATCTTAGTGTATGTGTTCGCAAACAACTGCAGTAGATTAGAAAATGTTGAGCAGGTATGATCACATATTAGCAAATTATCAGATTATTATTGTATTGCTGTGCATGTCCAGTGCGTAGTTCTTAAAGGATGGGTACACCCATGCTTATTTAATCATGCTATCAAAAAAAAAGCAGTGATTACGCACATTTTTTAATCTTTTAGTCGTTTAAGTGATCCAAACAAATTAAAAGTTTTGTTTTTTAGTATGGCAACAATGCTGCTTGGTGCCTTAATTGGACAGTATAATTCTGTTGGACACATGCATTGTTTGGGATTGTTACTGACAGTCTGGCTTGGCTATTTCCTCATAGCACGTACTATACTTTAACTGTAGTGTTCTTTTAAGATGTGATTAAGGAAATTCAGAAGGACAACATGGACCAAATCTTGCCATCTTTCTTCAGTCAAAACTTCCATTCATTGGGATTTTTGTCTAAGTAAGAAGTGCGGGAATAAACTTTCTAAGGTATGGATTAAGGGCCTGATCCATCTCTAACCAAAGTCAATGGGAGTCTTTGGCATTTAGATCAGACCCTAAATTCTCCTCTGAGTTATGTCAGTGTAATTGCATTGAGTCCATGAAGTTACACTGGTATACATGAAAGAAGAGTTTGGCTCCCATATTTTGAAAGGCAAATTTGAAATCAGTAATACAGAATATAGAGTTCCTCAGTGATTCCAGCTTTAATACTCCCTTTGCAGCTATTGAGAGGGGACAGCAGTGTGGTGTTTGGTTTGGTTTTGCATCGTAAATAACATCTTTCACACACTAGGCTTTATTCTTATTTATACTAAGTCTCCTTTACTATTGCCAGAGCGATATACAGGGGATTTAGTGTAAATGAGAATTAAGGCCACTGTTTTTACTATGTGGATTAAATAAGCATATTTACGACACACTGGGGAACTTTAATTAAAAACAACTCTCTGCAAGTTCTACAAGCGTCAGTGAAGTCAGTGAGCCCTGTTTCCACAGAATGAAATGGCAATGTTTCTAAGGGAATTTCTAAGGGAAGCTGGAATTTATCCTTATCTTACTATGGGAAACACATGCTGTAGATAGGGGCACCCAGGTTTTATTGCAGGATGGGGTAATCTGGAGCCATGTCATTTATTTTTTTTACTTGCTAGAACTTTTTCTGCGGTACACTGTAAAAATATGTCGGGTAAAATCTTGGCCCCACTGCCATTGACTTCAATGTTGCCAGGATTTCACCCATAAAGATTAAAACCTCATTGGGCCCTGACAGTTCAAAAGTTCAAAAGTAGCTCCTTGACTCTATATCCAAATTAATTTCCTAGAAAGTTATTTCGATGCTATAAAGTGTAAGGGTCTGGAGCCAGAACATATGGTTTTTTTATATGCTCAAATGCCTGCATAGACCACTGTTTACATTACTGGTTAGTAACACATTATCATTTGCCTGTTTGTTTTTGTTGCTGATAGCAAACATTACAGAAAAAAAACATAAGCATATGTCTTTTATTACTAACTGGTTCCAGGCCTATTTCATCCTTTGGATTTTGGCACTGTGCTTCAATTAAACCACATCTGCATTCTCATAACAGTGGAAATCCTGTCCTTAGCCCATCCCATCATGTCTAGGTATTACACTGCATATGATGCAGCATGGAAAATCATGTCATTGAACCCTTTAAGCCTTTTGAAGTCAATGGGAGTTTTGCCATCGACTTCTATGGGAGCAGGAGCAGGTCCTAAGACAGGAATGACCAGAGTGTATCTTGTGGAGTAAATGTGTCCCAAACATGAAGCAGCCTCTGGCCACCCCTCAGCAGGCAGCACCACTGTATTAAAAACCAAGGCAGTTGTAATCCACTCCATTGTGTATGCAAATTAGATGTGATTCTCAGGCTTCTGGCAAGTTGCCAGTGTACCCTAAATAACCTCACTGTATGCTTGGCACTCCCAGTAAATAGGAAGCATTTAACTCTGCAACTGGAATTTAGTTAACTACTGGGTTGAAGCGCTGTGCTCAGGAATAGACTCAGGTTCACTCTCTCACCGGTGTACAAGCATGAATAAATTCTAGAAAGCAGTAAAAACTTCTTTTTGTCAATAACGTCAGCAGATCTGCATCTGAATACACACTGTGAGCAGATGTGTTGAGTAAGAAGGTGTATTTTTTAAAGTCAGTGAGTTGAAGTATGAAATGGAAATTCACAACATACAGTGGTGCTTTCTCCTCTGAAGATAGCTAATACAAAGCAAAAATGTGAATTTAAAAAATGAAGCTGTTTTTAAAGCTCAGGGCTGCAAGGCAAAGCAGCAGAAATGAGAGAACTTGGAATTTCAACAACAACCAAATAGGGTTTTAAAAACTATTTTAAAATATGCTTTTGTTGTTGTTCTGGTTTTGGGCACCACATTTTCCGAACTAGGTACACCTGCTGAAGTTGGCAGTTTTAAGTATAGATGCACTTGTGATGCACTTGCATACTTTCTGAATGTGCATGCACTGCCTGCTTGTGTAGATTTTGCAGGTTAAATTTGGGTGCCTGTGTTTGAAAATGCATCCATCTATGTACCTGTTGGCCCCATGTATCAAGTGTCGTCAGCACTGAAGAAATTTCCCATGTTTATTGTAACCCAGTGCACATTGGAAACCCCAGCAGAGATACAAATTGTTTGTACTATATTACGCACAGAGAAAACCCTTTACATGTTGTAAAAAATGGCAGTGATTGACTCATTGTGGTGGTTGTATTTATTTATACAGCCAACATCACAATGCCATTATGTTATCAAATAAAACAGCAGGCTGGCTTTTCCGTAGTTTTTAAAACCTTTTTTTTTTTTTCTAATTTGTTTTCTTAATAGGTGGAGACGATCATAAAGAGCCATATTTACTGGAGTAGTGAACCAAATTGCCTTGATTGGAACCATTATTCACTTGCACCTTTGACATCATCAACCAGGTAAGAGAAAAATAACAGAGGACGCACTTAGATTTAACTGTGGCAATGGGCCTGACTGTACAGGTTGGGTGAACATTTCTTTTCAGTCTTATAAGGTTTATGTGGAATTCACTCACAACCCGAGCAAATTACACTGTGTTCTGTCTAAATATTTCACGTACTTTTGTTATAAGTAACACCAACTATTGCTAGAACTGAACGAGGTTAAAGAAAAAGTACTTACTCTGTTTTCTGAGTTAGTTGATTTAGTGCATTTGGCAGCGCTTTCACAGTTTTCCCGGCATAATCAATCAGTTACTTTCCCCTTGGTATGTGGTTCTTTCACACAGTGTCAAGGGAGAACATTTTTTTAAACAAATAGGACAATGTGATCATAAAACCACAAAAATTGGCAGGGAGACTCAGGACCTGAAAATACCTATAACTCATTTTTTAAATTAACCAGATTATAAACTGATGATATCCCTTTAATTCATTGAGCAATTACAGTACACTGTTTATGACATTGTCTGTGGTAAAGGAACTCTTATTGCTCAGTGTCCTGTACATAGCGATCCCCTGCAGTTCTGGAGTTACCCATCACATCAGGCAGGGTAGTCAATAGTTCAGAAGATTATGTATTAATTCTGTCTAAAAATTCATGTCCATTACAAAATGCATTTAAAATTATTTTCATTGCTATCATAGGCCTGTGACTGTAAGAAAATCTTTTTTTTATGTTCCTATCAGTAAAGCCATCCACAAGCATTCAAGTCTGAGTCAATCCCCCCCAAAAATCATGACATTAGCTTTAAAATAATGAGATTTGACAACAATAACTCTTGGATGCTTTTTATGTGCCCTTTCAGGTTTTGAGCTTGTGGGGTTCAGATGAGTCAAATTTTCAGGATTCTTCTCTGAAATTATGAGGGCCAGAAACATACTTGAAAAATAATGAAAGCTGGGATTGTCATGTAATAACATGACTACAGGAGATGGGACTTTAAGAAAAATATCAAATATTGTGACATAGAATCGCCAGAGTTGTCAATATTGTATCAAGAGACCTGGACCTATTTGAAAATTATGTTTTATTCTGTGCATCAGTGGGAGGGTTTAAATGAGGATGAGCTATGTGAACCTTCACTCATTCCTTGAACTGTTCCCAAAACTTCCTTGAGGTTTGGGCCCAAATCATGCTAGATCATAGAGAAGACACTCTGCATGTGGATCTCTCCATTTCCACACAGATGGTGAGCTCAGCTGTATGTTTTGCACTGTTCCCTTCCTCCTTCCCTCCTCCTAGAACCAGTAGAAGCCTTTTTGCACAGCCTGGGGTCAGTGCTGGAGGAGAGGGGTGTAGATTGAGCAGGCTGGATGTGGGCAGGAGACAACACATTATCTCATCCAGAGGGCCAGTGGAATTACTTTAGAAAAAAAGAACCCAAGCTGTGTTTACCTATTCTGTTGTCCCCACCCAGTGTTCCAAAAGGTTGGAGAGCAGTAGCAGTTGGGAAAGCGCTGACAATAAAAATGAAAGCAAAATAAATGGAACTCCTTTCTGAAGAACAGAGTCCTGGCTGTGTTCTGACTCACTATCATAGCACAGAGAAAGGGCACCAACAGGGCAGAATGTGAATGGCAAATAGAGCTAATGTTGATTTGGGGTGAGGGTTGTACATTAGCATGCAGGAGGGCCGTGGCGGGTCCTTGAAATGGGGTTGTAACATAAATCTTTCCAGAGACTTTATGGCACTTCTGTGAATTGGGGCCCTTATTGCTGTAGCTCTCTCATGTGCTGAAAACTCTCTCTGATAATGAGTTGGCTGATAATGGCATACTTTGCTTTTTTTGTTGGGAGCGACTGAATTTTAGAATAGATGCTCTCAGTTAAGGTATTTAAGGCTATGCTATTGGTACTGTAATAATATGTGTTGTTACCCTGTGTGCTAATGATAGTAAAGTAAACACTTAATAACTGTAGGGTAGTAAATATGGTATGTGAGTTATAAAAAGATTCCTATTAACAAACTGAACTCTTCCTTGCCTGATATAAGGGCTAGATCTTGCAGTCTTACTGCAGTGCTGGCTCAGGGGGGCCAGGAAAGCATATCTTCCCTCAGGACAGGTACATGCAATGCTACCAAGCCTGCAGACTCAGATACCCCTGGAAGGTGATGGCCGTCCCATCCGGGGGAAACTGAAATGTTGGTGCGATATTAAGTGCTCAGGCACTGGTGCTGTGTGGTGTGGAGGATCCAGGTGGTCTTTGCTGTCTGAGCATTCTTACGAGGATGCTGGGCCTGATTCTCTGCTGCCTGACACCTGTTGTCATTTACACCTGTCCAAAGCCAATGCAAAGCAGGGTGGATAAAAATCAATGATTTTTTAAAAAAAATCAAAAAAATTGGATTTTTTAATTTAAATTTTTTTGATAAAATGCTTTTTGAGGAAAAAACCTATCTAAAGATAGTTTTAATTAAGATACATTATAGCTCAAAGATATCTCATCATGGAATAGGGATTAGAAATTCTAATTCTATAGTATGAGATAATATATCCATGTAATGTTTAAGAAAAGTTTTGTAAATAAGTTCCAATAGTTCATGGATTAGGGACCCAATCTTATGGGGTTCCACAGGCTTCTGTATAGATTATTTAGGTTAATCTTTCTATCTACTCAAAGGGGCTCAGTGCTCAGGCTAGAAGATACCATCAGAGATGCTTAGTTTTGCAGTTCTCAAACAGTGGATTTGTGTCTCCAGAGGTAACATGCTTGTTGACAGCAAAAAATGTTTTAAATAAATAAATAATATATATAGGTGAGAAATAACAGACCTCAACTCTATTGTCCCTCTGAAAATTTGTGTACACAGAGTCAGTCCCTTACCTCTCTCTAAAAGTGTGAAGTTTCAAAAAGTTCAATGAACAGAAGATTGTTGGGGGAGGAATAGATCTGGACAAGGAGAAGAAATCTGGAGATAAATGTGAGAAGTGAGAGACGTATGCTTTTTTGTTAAAATATTATACGTTTGCTGTTGAAGAAAAAATCCTGAATACTTAACGTTGTTGTTTTAGTTAAATAAAACAATTTAAATGTCTGCCTGGTGGTGTTCTCCTCCTAATATAGCCTGGCAAGAAAATCCTCCAAATATTAATGATTAACCTGTTGAATTGGAGATAGTTCACTTCCCAATGACTTCATAAATATCTGCTTCAATTACCTTTGGTAAATGAAATAACCGAACAGTTATTCATTTTCTGATATAGCTGTAAAACTAATCTGAAAAGTTTTCAAAATAAATCACTGTTAAAAAATGTATAGTGTGTACCTTCTAAAAATGAAACCTACATCTATCTCTGAGTTGTGAAGAATATATATTAAGGTTATAACAACCAACAAGAATGCACTTGTATGTAGAAACCCATGATTAAATCGAATCTTCCTGACTAATGATTTAAATCAAATCCACCCTGATGCAAAGTGGGTGTCAAATGCTGCCATTCTGATCCCAAAGCATTTGATACATACTTTGCCCAGATATAGCTCACTATGCTCAAAGGGCAAGGTGATAGCGAATCAGACCCTGGAAGCCCCTGGGGGATCAAGGTGTCTCCCCTTTGGGTCCTGGTCCTGGGTGAGACTGCCCATTGCCAGTTGTTCTGGTGGGTCTGGGGTTACAGCCGACAGCAGGTCTGGGCTTCGTTCTCCCCATATTGGCATTAGCCCAAGTTGAGTGAATTGGAACTTGGGGCATAGAAGTGGTAGCAGACGATGTTTTCCAGTCCTATTATTACTGTGAGACAGGGACATGCAGATTTCCTCCTCTTCCCCCAGAAAACCACTGAATGAGTTCATGGAGCAATGGATCTACTTGCTGGCCTCCTGAATATCTAGGATAGGGGAATGGCACTCTGAAACAGGAGGAGTATGGGGTAAGTCATTGAGACTTGAGATAAATGGGAGAGCTGTCTGCAGACTGAGCATTCCCATGGAATGAAATGACTAACCCTCTTTCCTCGTGTGGCTGAACTGTTCTTTGGCACCACAGTTGACACAACTTGTCAGTCTCAACAGGGAGGCCAAGTACTGAATGGTTATGGAGACTGAATTACCTTCTCATACTCCAGATTGGCTCTGAGGCATACTGGCAGGGCAGCATGGGGAAGCTTGTTCTGTCACATCCTGTGCTACGCCTGTTCTGTGAATAAATAGAGGACACCGTTCTCTAGGGCTGTCAATACAGCAGTCTGCACAGGAACTAAGTTAGCTGAAAGATCTGAAAGAAAATGTATGTACCTTTCATATGTTTAATGTATGTGAAGCTGTTTCCTTATGATTGTAAGAAGCAATATCAGTGCTGTAATTGCAACAAGATACATGATTGTGTATTTGTACTGTAATTTTTCTTCATGGACTTACTATATTTCAGCCAATGACAAAAATATCCAGTCTTATTTAATGAAACCTAATGAGTTAGCTTCATCTCTATCAATATAAAATTTATGTATTTGCTACTTTCATTGTATGGCGGTGGACAGCTCAGTGATAGATGGCAGTGCATTAACATTCTGTATATTGGATGCATGTAGCCCCTGAAATCCTTTCGCACTGTGACCTACTGCTTTCAAATTAGAGACAGATAAGGATATTCTGAAGGAGAAATTCCGTACTGTATTATGAAATTGAGTGCTTTAGAAAACAGGATTTTTGGGGCAGTATTTCATATACTTAGAGTTAGAAAACATAGTACTGCAAATACTGCCATATAAGCAAATGTGGTAAATTTTGTTGGTGTGGGGTTTGTTTGTTTTTTGTAGCCTCCATTGTACTAATTAACTAGTTAGTTTTCCTAGCTTAGAAATTCTGGGCCACATTCTGATAACTTTGCACGTGCTGAAGTCAGTGAAAATACTCATAGAGCTACTCAGCAATGAGTAAGGGCACCAGTGTCTGGCTCTTTGTGAATAGAGCTGTCTCTGAATCATATTCTCTAGTGCACACTTCTATAAAAAGGGATTAAGTGAAACTAACAGGAACAAACAAACAAAAATACATTTTGTGGTAGCCAATGTGAGCTATTCTTCATTTATACTATCTAGATAAATTGCTCTCTCTCTCTCTAGTGGTAGCTAATGTTCTCTTACCTCCAGTTATCATTTCTGCAAAAAACAAATGTTTTTTATTTTATTCCTGATAGGATTAACAAGATTACTAAACATTAGACACACCTGATAGGATTAACTTTACAGAACCCTTACTACACATATGTACCTATTCATATATATATATATATATGTGTATATATATATACACACATACACACACACACACACACACACAGTATTGTATATGCTAGAAAACTATAAATCTCCTGTGAAAATATCCGAAGGTTACAGGTTCAGAGGTCCATAGCCTCAAGGCGTATGTGAGATACACTATAACAGTTTAAAATCCTCCAGTGACATTTACATAGGAATGCTGTAACATACAATAATGTGGCAAATATTATCAAGTGTTTCAACAGGATTAATACTTTCAACAAAGAGTTTGCAGCCAATAATGTTGCGTAACTTTCCTGATGCGGTCTAATAATCCTTTGAACCATGCTCTGTATCATGGAGGGCTTGTCAGAAAGTTTGCAAACTTACCTTTTAAAAATGGATCAAAACCAGTACACTAGGGAAATCCATGTGATGGCGCTTCTTCCCCTGACCCATTGATACGTTGCCAACTAGTTCAGAAATTGCAAATGTTTGAACCGGCCAGGAATCTCAGATCCAAGTTAGCAGCTATCTCCAGATGGCTGCACTCAGTTTTGTACTGACGCTTTATAGATTCTCAGTGGTTGCATACTTGGAGTCATGAGGAGTATTGTTCCACTTGTTTTTGCCAGAAATGTACAATGCATTGGTTGATAGGTTGGGACACATGGTATAGCTCAAATAAAGAGGAGATGGCAAAGGGGATAAAAATGGGAGAGGAAAGAGAGAAAGAAAAAGCAGCATGTTGTTCAGTAGATTTTGTGTGTGTGTGTGTGTGTGCAGGAGCACGCATGTGCAGTGAATTTCAGCTGTTTGACTGGCAAATGTAATTTGATTTTAAGTCATGAACTTCATTGAGTTGTATCCAAGAAAGACACAGCTGAGCAATCTGCAGGAAGCAATCTTTTCCTAGAAACATGCAGCTCCAAACTGTACAAATTCTTCTGCCATTCATAAAATGTGTGTGCACTGCTAAACACAGACAGTCATTTACTGTTGAAGAGAGACTTGTGCATTTGCATCTTAAACAAAAGAACAACAAAAATGGATTTAGACTTTTAAAAGAAGAAAAAATGTATAATGTAAAGTTATCTAATGAAGCACCAGTGATAAGGACAGTTCATCATTTCTGGTGCAGCTGTTTCCTGACATTTCTGCAAAATGTTATGGAAAAATTAGTGAAGGTTAGTTCAGTAATGGTTTCAAGCTTGGCTAGTGGAAAATATGAGCGTGTTTCTTTCCATAGTCAATTAAGAACAAGTTAGGCTATTTTTTCTATAGGGGAAGTGGTATGCAGTTTGTACTACACAGGAAATAGTAAACGACATCAGAGCAGCTGTATGATAGCAACAGGTATGTGAAGAGTATGGGGAAGAGTCCCTCTCCTCTCACTTACCTTGGTTTTATTTAAGTGGAGTTATCCCTGCTTTACACTGGAGAGGAGAACCCAGTCTTGTAACCTGAGGCTGCTGCTACTCTTAAGCATGGCTGGTACTCCTCAGGATGTTCGACTCCAAAAATGTGTTTTCTTCATTTAAGTTTAGGAAAACAAAATGTGCATGTGTCAGTAGGATTTGCATTCTGCTGTGTGTCTATAATTGTATGTTGTCAATGTGTTATTCAAAGGAATACTCCTCTCTGAAGACAGTTGTAAGAAAAGTCAGGTGTAATGGGGACGGGAGGACTGTATGACACACATGAAACGATCAGTTGCACAACTGCTAGGGTTCATATGACACACACAGTGTGGTTTGAACGACTCCAACTAGCTCCTTTTAAGTAGGAAGCACAGGTTTCTTTAGCTGATCTCAGAATTTCATGCTGCACCTAGTAACTTCTCAACATCTGCAATTTTTATAACAATACTAATATGTCTTTCAGTACATATGATATAAGCCCCACTTCTCCAATGGTGCCACTCCTCCTGTACAAAACAACAATGAAGATGGTAGATCTGGCTGCAGTCAAGGAATTCTGTGGGTGGCTTAGAACAATTGTAACTGCTCATACACCAGCACTTCTGCTGACTACCAGTTTAGGGGATGTGGCAGCGGAACAGTGTGTAGCTGGGGCGCCCTTACTCTTGGCTGATCCCCCGTGGCTGTTGTGGCCACTTGGGGGCGCCCTAGGCAGCCATTGTAAATTCAAGCAGAACACAGGCTACTCACATTTATGCCAGGGACCAGATGGGTGCCTAATGGCGCTAGGATTGGACTGGGGGCGCAGGGAACCGTGGCTTAAAATCCTCTTTGCACGCTGTTAAGGCTGTATCCCCACTCTGAACTTTAGGGTACAAATGTGGGGGCCTGCATGAAAACTTCTAAGCTTAACTACCAGCTTAGATCTGGTCCACTGCCACCATTCCCAAGTGGATTCCCTTCCCTGGGAAGCCTTGAGAAACTCTTCACCAATTTCCTGGTGAATACAGATCCAACCCCCTTGGATCTAAAAACAAGGAAAAAATCAATCAGGTTCTTAAAAAGAAGACTTTTAATTAAAGAAAAAAGGTAAAAATCATTTCTGTAAAATCAGTGTGGAAAATAACTTTACAGGGTAATCAAACTTAAAGAGCTCAGAGGACCTCCCTCTAGCCTCAGGTTCAAAGTACAGCAAACAAAGATAAACACTCCAGTAAAAGGTACATTTACAAGTTGAGAAAACAAAGTAAAACTAACACGCCTTGCCTGGCTGTTTACTTACAAGTTTGAAATATGAGAGACTTGTTTAGAAAGATGTGGAGAACCTGGATTGATGTCTGGTCCCTCTCAGTCCCAAGAGCGAACGAACTCCCAAACAAAGAGCACAAACAAAAGCCTCCCCCCCCCCCCCCAAGATTTGAAAGTATCTTGTCCCCTTATTGGTCCTTTGGGTCAGATGCCAGCCAGGTTACCTGAGCTTCTTAACCCTTTACAGGGAAAAGGATTTTGGAGTCTCTGGCCAGGAGGGATTTTATAGTACTGTACACAGGACAGCTGTTACCCTTCCCTTTATAGTTATGACACACGCTCTCTTCAGATTTGCACTGTGCAGTCCTTGGATGTACCAGTAAATCAAGACCATCATCTTTGGACCATTTATGTACTTTAATTTATTTGCATTTAATATATCCAAACAGACTTGCGATATTTATGTTGTCAGGCAGGAGATGCGTATATGACAGCATTGATCAAGCTAATCAAAATAGAATACTTTGGGTCAACTTCAGCTGTGGTGTAAGTGGACCCAATCCCCGGGTGGAGTTGTGCTCACTTACCTCAGAGCTGACTTTGGTCTGCTCCCTTTTGTTTGTTTACTTCAGAATATTAACCCTCCCCCAAAATGCACATTGCTCCCCATTAAAACCAAAAATGTAAATGTACTATTTTTATTCCCCGTCATCCATCCTAGTTATATGGCTTACTGTATTCTCTCCCACCCATTTCCTGCGTTTTCCCAGTGGGCCGAATGTAGATGCCTACTGGCAGCATGTCATAGTGCTGCTCCTGCTGAAGACTTCCTGACAGAAGTTATGTGCCAGCGTTGACCACAGATTCAGCAGCCTGCTCTGCCTGAGCCGTGTAAGGTTCACCTTTATGTTGGTTTCTTTACCGTTTTCAGAAGTCAAAGGTTAGCTGGCAGATGAGCACCCAGAAGTTCTGCTAATCTGATTGTAATACAACTTCTTATTTTCTTTTTTTTTAATTAGGAAAGCTTCAACAGCATTGAGACAGCTCTAGGCTTGGACTTCTAGACTCGAATCACACCTGGAAAAAGTTTTCTTGTGCTTAGTAGTAATGAAGCTGCGTGTGATTTGCATTGGGATGGGTGAAATTATTTCACTAAATAATTTAATCGCAGAAAAATACAGTTTGGGATTGACCAAAACTGTTTGTGAATTTGGTGAATAGTTTTGGCTAAAAAAAAAAAAAAAAAAAGGCGGTGTGGGGGAAATTCCAAAAAAGTCAGAATGTTTCATTTTGACATTTTCTAAGAGAAACATTTTGACTTTTCATTTCTTTTGTTTCTAAATTTAGCTAGATTTAACTAAAAAATAGGGTAAAAAATATCCCCCATAATTAATTGACACTTTTTGTTTGTTCCAAAAAAACCTTTTTTTTATTTTTCATTTCAGCAAGAAAAACCAAAAAATTGTTGTTACTCATGTGCTTAGAGTAAGCACATGGGTAATGATTGTAGGATCTGGGCCTAAATCTTGTAACACATCCAATGTGGGAATTCTGAATGTATGCGTTCTGACATGAACTGTTTTCAGACTCTTCAAAGTGAGGGTCAGGCATAGAGCTGATAGGGAATTTTCTGTCAAAATGATTTGTTGATTGAAAATGCAGTTTTCACAAAATCAAAATTTTCTGTAGGCAGATTTCCAGTTTTGCTAACATTTTTCTGTTTTCTTTGTGAAAATCAAAATGAAATATTTCATTTTCGGTCAGTTTGATCCAAATCAAAACTTTTTGGTTTGTTGAACTGAACCAAAATGTTGTGTTTCAAGTCAGTTCAACATTCAACTACATCTTCTTAATGTGCTGCAGTGACTCATGGAAGTGGTAGTTCAAGTGCTTCCATGCTTCTTTTTCTCTTTTATGGGCTGAACTCCTTGGCTGGATTACATCTCCCATGATGCACCATCGTCTTCCCTTTGACAAAAATATTATTCTGTGCCGCTAACTTAACATTAATATACTGGCACAGACACCCAAAAGCCCACCTTTTAACTATATTGGCAGTAAGGTACCACATTAGATAATAATATATAAATGTGAGAATCTATGAGCCGGAATAACACTAAGGTCTAGTCATCTTCCTTCTCAATCTTCTCTCTTTATTCTTTTCATATGATTCCTACCATTTCTGTAATATTCCCTTACTATGCTGCTTTTTTGTTTCTGCCACCCCGAATTTAACCAGATAACGTGATCCTGACTAGGTCAGCACTTTACTTTTGAACACTAGCTGCTGGATCTCGATCTTGCTTTTGCTTCTGAGAGGAAGGGAGTAATGATTCCTAAACAGTCTAATTGGCTTTCAAAGCAAAAACATCTGCTGGAAATAGAACTTGTTGACGGTGTCTGTTAGCCAAGAGACCATGCTTTGTCCTCCTCAGAGGGTGCTGCTGAACTCTTATTCGTGTCAGAACTAGGTTCAGGAGGGATGATGGATCACTCAACTGTCTGGAGAGTTGTAAGATAAAGACAAAAGACTGTAATGAAAGATTAAATCAGAGTGGCATTGAGATTTCAACTTGGTTATGGATTCTTGTATTCATTATCAAATCTCTTGTCCATCACTTTGAAAGCCAGTTGTTTAGTTTAGCTCTGCTATTACATGAGTGCAAAGTACAGTTCTCCCTTACTGGAAATAAATCAACACCCTGGCATATTTAGGGTGTGTGCAATTTCCAAGTACCTCTTTGGGGCCGCTGAAATATTTTGAATAAAATCTTACGATATTAGCAGATTATATACCAGAATAACAGTTTTGCTGTCAGGGTGTTATCTACAGGAACTTTATTTCCCTGGGGGGGGGGGAGGGATGCGGGGGGATGCATTTAGATGAAAATACACAGATCTGTGTGATTTTGTTTTAATTTTTCACTGTATGGCAATTCATGTTTTGTTTTGTTTTAGTAGTGTCTCTAAATGTGCATTGATAATCACACAGGGCAGGAAGATTAGGACATTACATTGTCTTTTTCTGGTTGGTGTCAGAGGTACAGTGTACGTTAAAAACAAAAACGGAATTGCATAATGTTTGCCTCCAATTAAAGCAGAGTCCATTTTTTATTTTTATTTTTGTTTAAATTAAGGAGCAAAAACAACATTCCTCTGCTTTGATCTACATTGGTTTGTAGGTTAAAAAAAATATATATATATTTATTTATTTTTGCTCAAAATTATGTTTCCTAAAAGCATGTAAAAGAAACTGATGGATGTTCAGTAAGTATGGACCTGGTTATCTAACCTTTTAAAAATACGATGCAGCAGTTGTACTTAGGATATGCCCATATAAGTTATCTACATCTAAGAGAATGTCAGATGCAGTTAGCCTGCTTACTTTTGTGACTTGGCAGCAGTAGCTGGAAATCTGATGGCTTCAGCCTTTCTAGGCATGAGGTAGACAGAATGAATGTAAAGTAGTGTGGGATGTGTATTCAAGGAAAGTGTACAAATTAATTCTCAATTTTAAAAAAATCATCTTAAGGGAGATTGAGTGCTGACATTGAACTATTAAATAAAAGTAGACCTGGTGTGAATTTTACCAAATGTAGGATAGAGTCATATACTTTGTCCTTGTTATAAGCTTCTTGATGAAAATACTCCCACTCAGATAGAAATTCACTGTAAACAACTTTCTTGCTCTTATACTTGAAGTATTTTTGAAGATGCGGTAGCTCTTGGAAGGAGCAAAATGCACCATGCAATAACATGACCTTATGTTGCGTTGACATTTTTAGATTTGGAATGTGACATGCTGGAAACTGGGAGCGGTGGGTGGAAGTGGAGCTAAGCTGGAGCCTGGATGGCTGTGTTTGTGTGGAGTACTGTACTGAAACTGAATAATGCTAACTATTTATCTAGCTAAAATCAAAATCAAGTTGCAGATTGACATGGAGTTATAGTGTACTGCCTTGTGAGCTTCTAAGAATTTTCAACAACCTGGGCCAAAACAAAGGAGGCCACACTGAAATCTGTCAAACCCCAAACCACAGCCGCCCAACTTGCGTCAGAAACTCCTGATGCTGCAGCAGGTCAGCTTCCCCCACACCTGTGAGTCAGGAAGAATCTATTAAAGGAAGCGTTTATTGGATTCAGTCAGTTGGGAGATAGACAACGTGCAGTTGTGGAGGACATTGTGGAAAACAAATTGGAGCCTTTGGCCACACAAATGACAGACTTGGAGGAACGAGTAAATATCACTGAAAAACAGAAGGACTCCGAGGAAAAAGTAATTTGTTTGCACAAGGTAGCTTAATATGATTTTAAACAATTCACCCTCCTTTCCACTAAAAGTATCGCAGCTCTTGAGCTGGAAACAAGGGGAGATCCAAAATGGAGAAAAGAAATATTGGGATGGTGGGCGTTCCAGCCCTGCTGATTTTGTTACTCAGGCCCTCCTAGATCTGAAGACTGAGGAACACACTGTCTGCATTTTCCTTACAATCTTCTGTCCTTGGAGCACTCATGTCAACTAGACTGGTGCCTGGCATTTCACCCAAAAGGCCCACATGGGCTGGCCAGATCTGCAGAGAGCTTGACTGCTCTCAATTCCCGTCAAAGTGAGTGGTATATGAAAGCACGCAAGGGGATGCTTTCCATCTTGCAAGACTGGACTGATTCAACTGATTCAAACCAGTGAAGGCTCTGGGATTGGGGAGGAGCTGGGGAAAAGCCTCAGCAGCTCCCTGAATTAAACTACATAGTTTTATCAACAGAAGTCAGGTTTTGTCAATAAAACAGTGGAGGTTTACACACTACAAAGCTACTTTTACCAACAAAACTCTCCTGCTGTGCTGCCAAAAGAGAACCACCCCAAAGAGAGGCATAGATCTTCTTGTGGCAAAGTTATATCGACAAACTGTCAGTGTAGACACCGCGCTTGGTTTTGTCACTGTAAATGGCCTCCAGGAGGTATCCCACAATGCCCATCCTGACCACTCTGGTCAGCAGTTCAAACTCCTCTGCCTCTCATCCAGGTACACAGGCATCCACCCCTCCCCCTTTAAAGGCCTGGGAATTTTGGAAATTCCACTTTCTGTTTGCTTGGCGTGGAGAGCTCACATCACACCTTCCCAATGGCCCACGGCAGCTCCCCGCAGTAAATGCTCTCATGCTTGCAGCACATCCGAGTTGCTGGATCTGCTGGCCTGTGGTGAGAGAAGGCTGTGCAGTCCCAGCTCCATTCCAGCTGTCGGAACTTCAATACCTACGGTCAGATTTCTTGTGGTTTGTGTGATAAGGGCTACAAATGGGACACGCAGCAGTGCTATGCGATAGTAAAGGAGCTGAGGCAAGCATACCAGAAGGCAAGGTAGGCAAACAGTTGCTCTAGTACTGCGCTGGAAACCTGCCGCTTTTATAAGAGGCTGGACACCATCCTTGGCAGTGACCCCACCGCCAAGAGCCCTGTGGATACCTGGAGGTGGCGGACAGTGGATCTAACCCCAAGGACAAAGTTGTGGACAAGAAGCTCAAGTTGGAGGACGATGAGGAGCACACACCTGTATCATTCAGTGGCACCATGAGTCAGGACCTCATTTCCACTCCGGAAGGGTGTAGCCAGTCCTAGCAATCTGTCTCTGGTGTGCATGATGCAGGAGAGGAGAGTCCTGGTAAGTGATCTTTTGGAGTTGATGCTGCTTGGTTATATGAGGTAGAGCTTAGGTTCCCTCTAAGCTGTGCGGCCATGCAGCAGGCTATCAAGGGCCATGCAGGCAGGGAGAGGTGTCTCTCCCCTGGCCCCAGCCCCAGAGCTGCCATGGCTGGGGAAAGGCACTCTCCCCCAGCCCCGGGCTGCTGCAGCGAGAGAGGGCTGGGGAGAGTTCTCTCTCCCCGCTGCAGCCCCGGGGCAGCCTGCACTCCAAGCTCCTCATCCCCAGCTCCCCCCAGAGCCCTCACCTCCTCATATCCCAATCCTCTGCCCCAGCCCTGAGCCCGCTCCCGCACCCCAAACCCTTCATCCCCAGCCACACCCCAGAGCCCACACCCCCATCCAGATCCCCCAGCACCCCAACTCTCTGCCCCAGATCTGAGCCCTCTCCTACACTCTGAACCCCTAAGCCCCACCCCCACCACACATAGCCTCCATATTGGTGCGCATAACAAATTTCATTCCACACATGGATGTAAAAAATTGGAGGGAACATTTGATAGAGCTGTCCTTTGCTTTGTATATTCTAGAAGTGAGTGAAGGGATAGAAATAGCTGTGTTTGAGTGTGCCCCACATTCCCCTGAGCAGTTAAGCAATGCAGCAGAACAGCGTGTTAATGCACACCGAGATTTCACGGGAATCCTCCAGAGACATCTCTAGGAAACTTTCCTGCAGATACCCCCCCCAATCCTCTGCTGAAGATTCCTTGGCAGAGCTGCTTTGTTCCATTCCCCCATTGTAGGAAACTTTCCTGTGCTACTCGGCAATCACTTATGCAGGTACAAAAGCGGCATACAGATGAGCAGCATAGGGACTGGGTCTGAACCCATACGCATGCAGGAGATGCATCTGTGCATCCTTGTTTATCCCGGAGTGATATGTCAGCTTCAATCACCCCGCACCTGTGGAAAATAGTGTCAGAATTTACAATATTGTCCCTAGTCACCTACATTGATCCCCTTAAAAAACCACCTAGACACTTTGCCTCAGCTTGAATGCCCAACCCTCCCACCCAGACCGAACTCACCATGTTTAGGGTATTCGCCAAGATGTGTGCTTGCCAAGGGACAATGAGAAAGTGATTGGTATGTTAAAAGAGGTATATTTTACTAGAGTGATTCATTACTGTGCGTGAACTAGCAGTCATGCTTCTGTGTATTGTTTCTTGTGCCCTTCAGAGGAACCTCTTACACACTGGTGGAGCACCTCTGCCAGATAAGGAAGCAACCAAAGCAGAGCAAAGAGGACATGTTCTGAGAGGTGCTACAGTTCTCAGAGGCCGAAAAAAGAGAATGCAGGGAGTGGAGAGAGACCCTGAAGGAAAAATTTAAAATAGAAAAACAGGACATAAAGGAGAGTGAGGAGCACATTATAAAGGACCAGGAGTGGATGATAAAAGTGATGGAGGAGCAAAGAAAGATGTTGAAGTTCCTAATCATGCTCCAGGCAGAACACACACGTGCTCTGCCACCCCACCCCCCGCAGCCGATACAGAACTGCTCTCCATGCCCTTTCCAAACTTCTCCCACACATTCCTTGCAACTTCCCGGAATTTCTCAGTACCCTGTTCACTCCACCTCCTCAGAAAGATTCCAAAATGATAGCTGGACTTACACACAAATATGAGAGCCTACACTGCCCTGCACTGTTATCTCCCTTCCCACCAAGCCTTTTGTGTATGCTGTTAATTGGTATTTAATAAAAACAAACTCTCTGAAAGACAACCAATCTTTATTTGTCTGGTGGTTTGATCATTTGCTTGACTACAAACCCTGGTCATGAATCATCACAATTTTCATGCAAGGCAGCAAGTTAGCAAAGCATGGCAGACTGCTGTATAGAAAGACACATCACTGGGGCTCATTATCAAAATGTTGCCTCAAAGCCTCCCTGGTTTGAATAGCCCTCCATTGATCCCCTCTAATAGCCCTGTTATCTGTCTGCTCAGATTCAGGACCCAGGTGATCTGCCTCTGCGCTCCACCCCAGAGGAAAATTTTCACCCTTAGCCTCACAAATATTATGGAGCGTGCAGCAGGATGCTATGACCATGGGAATGTTTTCCTCATTTAGATACAACCTGCCATAAAGGCAGTATCAGCACATTTTTAATTTGCCAAAGGCACATTCCAGGGTCATTCTGCACCTTCTCAGCCTGTTGTTGAAGCGCTCCTTGCTGCTGTCCAGATTTCCTGTGTATGGCTTCATGAGCCATTAGAGTAAGGGGTACACTGGGTCTCCCAGGGTCACTATGAGCATTTCAATATCCCCCATTGGAATCTTCTAGTTGTGAACGAAAGTCCCTGCTTGGAGCTTTCTGTACAGGCCAGTATTCCTGAAGATGCATGTGTCATGCACTTTCCTGGACCACCCCGTGTTGATGTCAGTGAGACACCCAGGGTGATCTGCAAGTACTTGTAATACCATAGAGAAGTACCCGTTCCTATTGATGTACTCCATCACAAGGTGGCCCGGGGCCAAAATCGGGATATGCGTGCCAGCTATCGCCCTGCCGCAGTTATGGAATCCCATTGCCGCAGAGCCATCCACTATTTCCTGCACGTTGCCAAGAGTCACAATCCTTCATAGCAGGATGTGATTAATGGCCCTGCACACTTGTGTTAACACAGCCCCAATGGTCGACTTCCCCACTCCAAACTGATTTGCAACTGAGCGGTAGCAGTCTGGAGTTGCGATCGCCATGTGCTTCTCCACTGAAAGGCAGCTCTCATTCTGGTGTCCCTGTGCCGCAGTGCTGGGGCGAGCTCCGCATAAAGTTTAGGGAAGGTGGCTTTGCGCATCCGAAAGTTCTGTAGCCACTGTTCATCATCTCAGACCTGCATAACGATGCGATCCCACCACTCTGTGTTTGTTTCGCAAGCCCAAAGTGACAGTCCACCATGTTCAGCTGCCTCATGAATGCCAAAAGTAATCTGGTGTTGTTTCTTTCCATGGCACACAGCAGGTCAGGCAACCCTGATTCCTGTTCAGACTGGAAGCTCATGATATATAGCATGCCCATCCACGATGTGTTCATAACAGTGACCACTACAGTAGAGAGCAGTGCGGGATCCATCCTTTCAGACAGAGATGGCAGGTGCACAGTAAGCAGGGGTCATTGAAAAACGCCGTGAAATGCAGTCGGAAGCCCATGGAACGCTGGGATGGAAAGAACTGCATCATGGGAGGTTGAGTCCACATCCATGATGCACTGCGATCCACTCTGTCTTCCCAGAACTCCTAGCTGTAAAAGGTGGCGAGTAGTACATTGGGATAGCTACCCACAGTGCACTGCTCTCACAGCACCAAGTGTGGATGCACTCTGCCTACAGAAGGGGCTTAGTGTGAACAAGCACAAGTGATGTAATTTTACCAGTTTTTGATTGTGTGCTTAACTTGGGCCAATAAAACTCTGAAATGTAGACAAGGCCTAAAAGACTCCAGCAGAGGGAAAAGAGGGCATGCGGGGGCTCCTTACTGCCAGAGTTTTTCACTGACATGTAGCGACACATCACAGTATGGACACAGACTGCTTTGCACTGCCGCATATGGCTATACATACCCTACATGCTGCTGCAAGGCATGTGCAGTGTAGACGTAGTCTTAGTGTGAAGAACTGTACTTTAAATAATTATTTGCAAAGCAGTTCTCAGTGCACTCCTGTTACTTTACTAAGCAGTTGTATATATTCAGAGTATAAGTCAGTTCCCATCTTAAAATTAGTGCTACAATGCACTCAAGATCAAGGAAAAAGATAAATTGTTATCCTGAAATATGACTCGATCTGCTTTGAGAAAATTTATGAGGGGAAAAACAGACTGATATCTTCTTAGCTTTGAAGTTTTGCAGATCAGAAATAAGAGGCTGAATTTTGGGTCAAACATCTGTAATACTCTCATGCTATAAATAGTACCAGCTTGTGAAGATATGAACAGCAATTCGTCTAGCTTGTTCTAATGAACAGGGAGCACTTTGGAGGTGCTAGTAGAGCAATTATTTAGGATCCATGGTGTAGGAATGGCATGGGGGAGTGGCATCCAAGTGCTTGGGGTTATCAAAGATACCAGAAATAAATCAGAAGTAAAATTTTCTTCTTAAATTTAGAGAGCAAGAGAAGTGTTCAGATGATGAGCTGCAGTAGGGGAAAAGAATCGAACAAGGGTCTGTTGCTGAGTAGTAGTTGGGTCATGACTGAGGCACCTGCTTAATTCAGTCTAGCAGAGGTGTAGGTGACCTTTCTCATGTATTAAGAAGACGCATCAGAAGAACTGTAATTTTGCAAGTCTAGCTTCAGTCTAGTAAGGGAGTAGAAGCAATCTCCTAGTGCAGTTTCAGCTGTGGAATTTATGTGTTGGCAGTATTATTATTATTTATAATATTGTAGCAGCTAAGAGCCCCAAACATAGGCCAGGACCCCCATTGTGCTAGGCGGTGTACAAACATAGAACAAAAAGATCTTACAATCTAGTAAGTGTCCTGAAATATTTTAGCTTCACCTTTCTTGTAGGAAAGAAAAAATCTGAGCGATTAGAGTGCTCTGGGCACATGTAAGCATTTTTGTTTTGCGTGTGTTTTGACTGCAGTGTTTGCAGTTTATTTTTGTTTACCATAAGACAGCGTTACAGTGGCCTTCCCTATTGGTGCTAGTACAATTCAGAGTGAAAAGAGGAGGCTAATATTAAATGCATCTTGAAGCATAGAGTAAGATCAGCAGTGGAAACCTGAGTACTGTTAACGATGAAATCTGAGTTTAGTTAATATCTTCTAGTTATTATTTCAGTCAGGCAGCTATCTCATATTTCTCATCTTTTAACCTGAGGATCCCTGTTAAACTGATCTGTTTCACTGTAGCTTCTCTCCCATCACATCCCCTCTCCCCTTGTAATAAAAATAATAATAGCCAGACCACCTTGTTGGCCTCCTTTTGGGGGGTCTGATCTTTCTCAGTGTAACAGCAAGATCAGTATACATCTTAATAAATTAAATAAGAGGGGGGCTGAGGGTAGGATATGTGATCAACGGATGAAAAAGCAAAATGTTAATTATACAAGACACTTAACTGGTCCTGCCCTTTCACCAAACAACGAGGATGTATGTCAGTGTATAGGACAAGCCGTGCCTATGGCGATGTAGTTCTCACAGCCAAACAGGTCTTCTTTGTGGAAAAAAAAATTGCATTAGGAGCCAAGCTGCCTGCCTACAGTAACTGTCAATAAAACGTTAACCCTTACCTTTGTGGAGATGATGTGTAGACTGCGCCTACTCCATTTGCTTTGGAGATTCTGGACTAGATTCAGAGATGACATAAATGGTAGTGTACATTATACATCAGTAGTGGGAGGGAAGTATAAATTGGTGAAAATGACACCATTCAAGGATAGGAAGGTGAGATTGTAGCAAGAAAAGCAGCCAACAGGAGGTTGTAAGAAGGTTTAAGATAGAGCAGCCCCTCACCATGTAATATTATAACTTCTTACTGCCTCTTGTTGGTTTCTGTTTCAACCTCAATCTTCTGTCTCCTAATGGTGCAAGTTACACCACTTACCCCCAGTTACCCACACCTAACATACATAACCATTTATGTGTTATGTGGCCTCTGAATTTGGCCTTTTATTGTATAGGAACATAAGAATTTCCAGACTACATCAGACCCATGTTCCATCTAGTCCAGTATTCTGACTCTTACTGTGGCCAGTACCAGATGCTTCAGAGAAAGATGTGAGAGACCCTGCAGTGGGCAGTTAGGAAATAACCTGTCCCCAGAGAACGTTTCTTTCCAACACCCATTAAATAGAGACTTGGCTTTCACCCTGAAACAGAAATAGAAGTTATGTACTCTTGTCCATACACTATTTAACATTTTTATCAATGACCTGGAAGAAAACATAAATTCATCATTGATAAAGCTTGCAGATGACACTAAGAGGGACTGGGAAATAATGAAGAGAACAGATCAATGATTCAGAGCGACCTGAATCGGTGAACTGGGAGCAAGATAACTAAATGTAAATGTATACATCTGGGAACAAAGAAGGTAGTCCATACTTACAGGACGGGGGCCTCTGTCCTGGGAAGTAGTGACTCTGGAAAAGACTTGGGTTTCATAGTGGGTAATCATCTGAATATGAGCTCCCAGTGTGACACTGTGGCCGATGCGATCCTGGGATTTATAAACAGAGGAATATTGAATAGGAATAGATAAATTTTTTACCTCTGTATTTGGCACTGGTGCAACCACTGCTGGAATCCTGTGTTCAGTTCTGGTGCCCACAATTCAAGAAGGATGTTAACAAATTGGAGAGGGTTCAGAGAAGAACCACAAAAATGGTTAAAGGATTGGAAAACATGCCTTAGAGTGTATGTCTACACTGCAATTAAACACCCGCGGCTGGCCCGTGTCGGAGCACTTGGCTTGGGCAATGGGGCCATTCAATTGTGGTGTAGACGTTCAGGCTTGGGTTGGAGCCCGGACTCTGAGACCCTATGAGGGGGGAGGGTTTACATTGCAATTAAACAACCCATAGCCCAAGTCCACTGACACAGGCCTGCCGTGGGTGTTTAATTGCAGTGTAGACATTCCCACAGTGATAGACTTAAGGAGTTCAATCTATTTTGCATAACAGAGAAAGGGTTTAACAATATCCAATGGCTGGAAGTTGAAGCTAGGTAAATTCAGACTGGAAATAAGGCATCTTTTTAACCAGGAGGGTGATTAACCATTGGAACACCTTACCAGGGGTTGTGGTAGATTCTCTGTCATTGGTAATTTTTAAATCAAGATTGGATGTTTTCCTAAAAGATATGCTCTAATTTATATAGGAATGATTTGGGGGGAAGTTCTGTTATACAGGAGGTCAGACTAGATGATCACAGTGGTCCTTTCTGGATTTATAATCTGTGAGGGAAAAGCCCTTGTCTAAAGGGACAAAAAACCCTAAAATGTTTTTGTCTTATTTATCTTCATCATCTTCCTCTGGGCCAAGTCCTGCTAAGGGAGCAGGAGCCTTTCAGTTGGTCCCCTGCACGTCTTAGATGCACTTACCCTCCCTTCTGCAGAGGACCTGCTGAATACTCTAGCAACCCTAAGGCTGTAAGCCTTGTAGATTGTGGGGGAAGTCTGTACCTTTCTTCCTAGCTCCTCCTCCCACTCCAAGAGAGGAAGATTTCAAGCCCAGCTGATACCTCATTTTCAGGGCTATCAGCTGTTTGGGGGGTTTACATCTCCCATTTAGGGACCAATAGGACTCACTGTCAGCCATGGAGACCCACCTTAATGCTGTGTAGTCGGGAAGGCTTTGCACATGAGCACAACCTCCCCAATTTAATCTCCGCAGAGCTAGGAGGGGAGTCATGGAAACTGTTGCTTGGCACAGGGAATACCCCCCCACAAGGATTCCACATGCAGTTCACAGCTGTGGAGTCGGAATGGGCTGTGAACTGCTGCCTGGAGTTTGCAGCCCACTGGTTCTGTGCCACAGAGTGTGTATGGGGTAGGCTTTGTCCCATACTCAACTGTACTACCTGAGAAAATGTTTTGTGTGTTTTTAAAATCCTAGATTCCTGCACACACACAGTACAGTTAGATTTAAATTTTGTCAATATTCAGTCACATTATGTTTTCATTCGATTTTATCTTCTGTAAAATTTTCTGTTTCCATAAGACTTTAAAAAGATAAAGAGTTAAAAGGACTGGCAACCTATTTCCATTGTCTGATATAATTTTAGCTCTGACTGCTTGGCTGAGGCAATAAATTCAAAATCTGGTCACTGTGCCTTCAACATTATAATTTAAGTGCCAAATTGTGGCATTGGGTATGTGGCTCCTATTAACTTCATATATATCTACAGCCAGAGCATGGCCCCAAGTATTTAAAGATTACTAATAATTATTTTACATTCATATTCCCTCCTACATAATAATATTGCTGTTAATTTCAGATCAGAATTTCATTGGCTGTAGAATAACAGCATCATCTAATTTTTCTTGCATCACGATGTTTATCTGTTCTGGTAAAAAAAAAAAAATCACTATCTATTACCATTTACTGCTAAGGGAGAGGATAGGAAGGCAAAGCTATGATTAGGCACAAACAATGGCGTTACCAGAAGGAGTTAATCACATGCATCAAGAAGAGAATATACTCCTAAATTTCCCATTAGAGTTAATGTTAACCAGATGAACATATTACTTTCAGTTAAGTTTGTTTTATTTTAAAATATTGACAAAATAAAAATATAACGCCAGAATAATCATTTATTTGCATCAATAATGATTTATATTGCACACTCCCCCCCCCCCCCATTTACTGTGAATTCTGTATTTGTGATCAGCTGTACATTTTTGTTTAACTTCAGGTCAGAAATGATTGATGTGAGGTATTTGTATCCACAGAAGAGGAATGAATAATAATGAAACAAAACCCCCATGCAGACATAAGCAAAAGGAGTCACAAGATTAAGTAGAGTCATAATTGTAGAAAAGAACACTTTCTTGCACAGCTCAATTGAAAAAGGTACTTCCAGCAATACTTTTGCCCTAGTAGACTTCAAACAATTACAGAGATTCTTAAGGGACCTCTAATCTTGACTGACTTATCTTTACATTAACAAGGCATGAGCGTCCAAAAGTGTCAAGGTATAGCCAAGGGATGATGCCTTGACGATCTGGGCTGTAAAGCCATTGACAATTTTATAAGATGTAATATATAAAATTTTCAAAGTTCCTGCCACCCACCTATTATGGGTGGAAGACAGTGGGGCTGGAAATCTCAGTGTGACTGATCTGTAACCCTGTACGCACTGAGCAAAGTCAGCCGGTCTACATCCAGTGTAGAAATCATCCATGACTCATACCAACCCTCAGATTTCCGGGCATAGGGCGGTTACTTGGCTACAGCTATGTACAGTCGGTTGAGCATACTGTTATTTAGCTTAACAAAGAGACAGTTAAGGGGTCACTTGATTACAGTCTATAAGTACTTATATGGGGAACAAATATATGAAAGTGGGTTCTTCAGTCTAGCAAAGAAAGGTATAACATGATCCAATGGCTGGAAGTTGGAGCTAGACACATTCAGACTGGAAATAAGGTGTACCTTTTTAATGATGAGAGTAATTAATCAGTGGAACAATTTACTAAGGGTTGTGATGGACTCTCCATAGCTCACCATTTTTAAATCAAGGTTGACTGTTGTTCTAAAAGATCTGCTAAGAGAATTATTTTGGGGAAATTCTTTGGCCTGTGTTATAGAGGCAGTCTGACAAGATGATCACAATGGTGCCATCTGGCCTTGGAATCTATGAATCTGTGCAAGCTCTTGAGTGCTAATCCCAACTCTTGCCATTCTGTGCCTCAATATCCCCAAGCATAAAATGGGAATAGTACTTAACTCTCTGAAGATTCATTTGTTTGTTAATATTTTTATAGAGCTTTGAAAATCCCCAGTCTTATAAACATACCTGAGCATAGTGCTTACTACGCTGAGTAGTTCCATTGGGTCGGATTGTCATTTACACTATGCAGAGGCAGTGCTAGACCATTGAGGGTCCTAAACAGGACTATTTTGCCCCCATCACAATCATAATTAATTATTAATAAAAAGCGAATGGGGCCCCCTTGAGCTGCTCAGGCCCCCTAAGCAATTGCTTAGTTGGCTTATGCCTAGTGCCGGCTCAGATACTAAGATCACTTTACTCCACTTCTGCAGTGTAAAGAGATCTTAAAGTGGGAGTGAATTATATTCTAGAGTGGTGTAATGCAGCCTTAGTGTACAGTAGAACCTAAGAGTTACAAACACCTTGGGAATGGAGGCTGTTCGTAACTCTGAAATGTTTGTAACTCTGAACAAACCGTTTTGGTTGTTCTTTCAAAAGTTTACAACTGAACATTGCCTTACTACAGCTTTGAAACTTTTCTATGCAGAAGAAAATGCGGCTCTTAACTATCTTAATTTAAATGAAACAAGAACAGAAATAGTTTTCTTACTTTGTCAATGTTTTTAACTTTCCCTTTATTTTTTATTAGTTTATGTTTAGCACAGTACTGTATTGTATTCGCTCTTTTTTCGTTTTTTTTTTTTTTGGTCTCTACGACTGCCTGATTGCGTACTTCTGATTCCAAATGAGGTGTATGATTGACAGATCAATTAGTAACTATAGTGTTCGTAACTCTGAGGTTCTAATGTAAATGAGACTTGAGACCATTGTGTTTTCAGGATTAGTCATTCACTGGTCTACTGCATGTGATTATGTCCTCCTCTAGTAACTAATCCTAGTGAGTATTTGGCCTTCTATTTTCTTGCAGGTAAAGACTTCTTTAGTTCAAGTGATAGTGGGCTTGGTGCGTAAGGTCCAGGTTTTGATCCCCCCCCGCCTCCACTTGAAAGAGTGTGATGAAATATATTTGTAAAATGGCCATGCTACAGTGTTTAAATGTGCCTTTGCTTGGTGAGCAAAAGGGAAGTATTGTTTCAAGTGCTTTTCTGAATCTATTTCATACTCTAATTGACTATCCATTGGGAACTTTTGTTAAAGAGCTGTTGGCTATTTCCTGTGAGATGTTAGAGTATAAATCCCCTGTATGTTTTCTATGCTGTTTTGTCACATATTAGTTCTTCGGCCAGCCTTTAAGTGCTCTGAGTGAAAAGCAGCAACTTTAAGAACTGTATCTTTTTTCCCTTTAATATAGCTCATGTTCTCAAGTTAAATTTAGAAAGAGGAAGCTGTTTTGCATAAAGGTAGGATTGTTTTTAAAACAAATAAAGTTGGTGTTAGACTTGCCAAATAGACACACAAGTTCATACGCGGTGGGTAGTCCTGGCTATTTTTAGGCTTTGTATTTGGCTCATTTATTTATTTTATTTATATTTAGACACACCTTCAGTGTACATTCAGTTACATTCAAACTGCTTCCTGAGTCTGTATGAAACTTGCAATTATAGGAGGAGTAGAGCTTGTCAGGTGTTGTCATTTATTATGCATTGCAAATGGCTTATTTCAAGCAGGAAGAACAAAGCTTAATAAAAAAAGACAAGCATTCTCTTAATAATTTGCCCTTTGCAACAACAGACCCTTATCTGATCACCCACGCTCATCTGGCTGCTGACGCTGTTCTTCCTTCATCTGCAAGAGCTATTTTTACACCTTTTGTGTCTTTTGAGGAACCAATTGGGCATGCTGGCTTGCAGTGATTCACCATCTCCAAGTGAACAGGGTGTCCTAAAATGTTGCAAATGGGGTGGGGGTGGAGGGTGTATCTAAATAAAAAAGCTAATTAGTTCTTTTAGGTGTTCTGAGTGCTAAAACACAGCAGCAGAGTCTAATTAAAATAGAGTATGTGCTTTTTGTTGGCAACACAGCGACTCTCTCCCAAAGAATATTAACTAATTAGTATTTGTATAGAGTTCTGAGGATACACAGCACTATATATGTGCTATTCCTAGTTCTGCCCCTGACCTGCTGTGTCACTTCATGGGTCTGTGCCTCAATTTCCCTGTACTAAAATGGGAAGGATGATATTTACTTTCATTTGAAAAGCACTGTGAGGTCTGTGGATCAAAAACATTATATAAGTAAGGGGAAGATCCTAAGCTGGTATAAATCACCTTAGCTTGACTGAGTACAATGGGTGTTGCCCTAGAGTGTTCCCTAGAGACACAGAGCTATAAACAGTGCCTACTGTATACCCAGAAGCCTGGAGCTTAGACGCATGTGGGACCAGGCGTTTGGGTACATTTCCAATAGACTGCTGACTGTCCAGGAGGGTGGGAGGGATTGGGCTAGGTTATAACAGAGAGCTGCCCATTTTCCTATGCAACTGAATTCTGTGTTTCCTCTAAAAAGTGGCACTCACGTTAATTAATAGTGCTGGTTAATGTTCTGTTTTTGTCGGGTGTAGTTTAGAAATCTGCTTAACTTCAAACAGTAAAATACTGAATTTACCTGGTTTCATACTTTGAAAGGCCTACATATTTTTACATAATGTGTAGAATGTTTATCTCAAATGAGGATTACCAGTTGCAGTAGACCAATACAACTGACTATTATACATGCTGACTTGCAGCAATTCATGCATCAGGATAGCCTAAAATGTTGCTACGATGATATGTACCATGGGTGGCCAAACTGCACCGCATGTGGCTCTTTTACAGTTAAAGTGCGGCTCCTGGAGACCACCACCCCATTCTCTGCCTACCAGACTTGAGGGTGGGGGGGAGGGAAGGGGAGCTCGGGGCTTCTGCCCTGCTCTGGAGTGGTGGGGTTGGAGGTTTCTGCCAGAGATGACTGATGCCTGCTGAGAGTGGGGGCACAATGTGAAGGTTTTGCCACAGGTTGACTGTGTGTTGTGTGAAAAAATACTTCCTTTTGATTGACTTAAACCTGCTGCTTATTAATTTCATTTGGTGACCACTAGTTCTTCTGTTATGAAAAGGAGTAAATAACACTTCCTTATTTACTTTCTCCACACCAGTCATGATTTTATAGACCTCAATCAGATCCCCCCTTAGTCGTCTCTTTTCTAAATTGAAAAGTCTAAGTCTTATTAATCTCTCCTCATATGGCAGCAGTTCCATACCCCTAATCATTTTTTGCTGTCCTTTGCTGAACCTTTTCCAATTCCAATATATCTTTTTTGAGATGAGGCGACCACATCTGCACGCAGTATTCAAGATGTGAGCGTACCATGGATTTATATAGAGGCTATATGATATTTTCTGTCTTATTATCTATCCCTTTCTTAATGGTTCCCAACATTCTGTTTGCTTTTCTGACTGCTGCTGCACATTGAGTGGATGTTTTCAGAGAACTATCCACAATGATTCCAAGATCTCTTTCTGTAGTGGTAACAGCTAATTTAGACCCCATCATTTTATATGTATAGCTGGGATTATGTTTTCCAATGTGCATTACTTCGCATTTATCAACACTGAATTTCATCTGCCATTTTGTTGCCTAGTCACCCAGTTTTGTAAGATCCTTTTGAAGCTCTTCGTACATGAGAGAGAGAATGCTTCGTGTCACCTCAGAGCCTTGGTCCTGTCCACTGTCCCATCTCCAGCTGTGGCCATCACTTCAGAGGAAGGAGACCAAAAAAACCCCAGTATACATTTTGGAGGAAAAGTAGGGGGAGTAAATTCCCTTCCTGGCCCCTGCAGGTGACCATGGAAATAACAGAAAAACTCAATGGGAACAGGATTGGTCACAAGTGTGCAAATAATCTTGTTTTTATAGACAGTGAGCTCAGGATTTAGTAAACAACCCTAAGATTTAAAATAAGATTGTACACAATGATTGGTATATGTGAAAAAGTGAATGAAGGACCAGATTCTGCAAACATTTATTCACAGGTGTAGTTCATACTCATGTGATGAGTTCTGTTGAAGTCAGTAGGTCTAGTTAGATGAGTAAGTGTTTGTAGGATCAGGCATCAGTACTTTAGTGTGAAATGTGAATTGCTTATTTTGATATATGATATGAGAGGAGGCATAGATGTTTTTAAATTATACAATTATCTTTGCTAATGGATAATTTTTAGTTTAAAAAAAATCTCACTTTCATTAAAATGCAGCAATTATCTCTGTTTAAAAAAGATTAAAATGTGATTTCACTTCATATATTTTTCTATATATTTTTGCTCTAAAAATTATGCTATATTTCCACAAATAAATTGTAAAAAATCTTTTGGGTAAAATTTGGGAATACTCACTGTTTTACAGGAGAGAAACTTTACCAGGATACAAAAATTGCTTTCCCCAGTAGAAATATTGAAACTTCCCCCTGGCCAAATTTGCAATGTTTTTTGTGTGAAAATTAACAACTCTTCCAGTATTTATATGAGAAATTTAGACATATGAAAAAATCTGTAACATTCATAAATCCATTCTGCTAACATTATCAGTCTAAACTCTTTAAGATATTGGTTGTCCTCTTTAATGTATATCAAGTGTGGGTAATTTGGAGAACGAGTATATATTGTTTATACACTAACATTTTGGTTCTCCTTTCTTTTGACCTTCAGAATTGCCACTAAATTCATGCATTTATTTCATCTGTCACTTGAAAAGTGCGAACTTTTTCTCAGATTAACATATTTCTCTGCATTTAGGGTTTTTTTTTTTAATTCTTTCCCTAATCTCATGTACTTTTTCCAACTCTTCCGAGTACATATAGTGGAATATGCTACATGAGTCCCATTTTTCCACAAGTTTGAGTTATCCAATTTATTAGGATTTGTGTTGTTATAAAAATCCCACCAATGACTCATGTCTATCAAATCTGCAGTTGTTCCAACAGAACTTTTTAAAGTGCACATGGGCAATTATTGATGTTTTACCCATCAATTTTCATGGTTTAACTTATTCTCAAGGGAAATAAGTAGCCATGTGAGAAGATTAACTATTTACACAGTTCCCTCATTTAGCTACATATCTGCATAATCCCAGTTTTTCTGCTATGTGTACAGCTAGATTTAATATGTCCTTTTTGGAACATGGTCAACCAGGACAGTTAAGTGCAGTATTATCTGATAGGCTCAAATACCTCAGGGAAACTGTTCCAGAGTGATCTGCATGGCTAGATTAGGCAATCAGATGCAAAATATTTACCCCCTCTTTTAAAAGCAATGTGATCAGAAAGATCTATGAGCTGTTAATTGACTGACAAGGTTGTGTGTACTGCAGGCTGTTTTGCCATCTCTCTGATAGCAGTTATTTGATCAATTCAAGGAGAAGAACTGTGGTTAATTTGGGAACTTTTACCAATAAAGGAAGTATTTTAGATGAATTTGGCTCCTATGTAGCTTTTTTTTTCCCTTTCTTATTTTTTTTTGAGCAATCATCCTGTGGAAATAAGTCTGTGTTCAGTTGGACTCTGGCAACGTGTACGCTTTTTTTATACATATTTTCCATCCGGTAGTAATGTGTACATTATGTGTGATGCTGGGGCAGGAAATAGTGATGTACTTTGAGTGAGCAATCCTTGTCATTATAGTGAAAAGGTCAATGGTAAATCAGGTCTGCTGTAGTATGACTTCTTAAAATACCCTCAACTTAAGTTTAAAGGGAGGCAGCTGTACTTTTAAAATTATATTTGTGATATTTAATTTAGCAAGAATTGTGTGTTTGGCTGCAGCTGGGCTGTGAGCATCTATAACGCAAGCCAGGATCCAATAACCACCAAAAATCTACATCTCCCTGCAACCAAGCAACTCAAGATTTAGCACAATGTGCTGTTCACTTTTCCTTTGTGAACATTCTGGAGGTGACGGATTCATTTATTCCCAGGTCACAGCAGTTAACTTCAAACTGTTATTTGTTACAATTTAAAGCTAAATAAGGACCAAATTCTGCTTACAGTGTAAATCTGGAGTTACCTCTGTGGCTTTAATGTTAATGGCTTCAGATTCACAGTAGTGTGATTTAGGGAAGAATTTGGCCCTTAACTTAAGATGCCATTGAAGTAATTTGGCTCTTTTTCTAGAAGTTTTCAAATAAATCCTCATGCTTGTGTCCACAGCCCCTTGAAGTCAATGGAAAGACTTCTGTGGACTTAAATGGGCTTTGGATCAGGCCCACAGAATGGATATAAACCTCCCCTCACTGCCATGGCAATGTGCCTGATCCCTAATTTGGAAGGATCACATCCAAAACAGAGAGTAATTCCTTCTCTATGCCCATTTATCCCTTGGCCTTTATATCTTTATACTGAAACTTCCAACAAGGGTGCAGAGTGCTGCAAGTTGAGATGGATTTTCTGAAATTGACACCTGTCTACTGAGGACTAAACAGAGACCAACTTATTGTATATATACATATCTGTTCTCAGGTAGTCTTTCTTTTAATCAGCACTGACTTCAGTGGCTTAAAGGTAAAAGGCTCTAATTTCTTAGGGCCTGATCCAACACACATTGAAGTAAATAGGGGCCTCTTCATCTACTTTAATGGGATTTGGACTGTTCCCTAATCATCTGAGCCATTCAGCATCCTCTGTTTAGTCATTTGTGATATAATTCCTTGAGCACAACAAGGCTAAAATGAGCTGGGCAAAACCTAAGTAGAAACAAAATAATCAGTTTTATAAATATTAACAGACGTGTACAGCTATTCAACTTTCAGCCTGAAAATTCCAAAATGTTATGCAAAATTTGAAGCAAATTTTAATAACAGCATCTAAATATATGAAATGTGCCTGTTAGAAAGTTAGATGATATGCCAATGCTGCTTTTACAAATACAAAATCTGGCCTTAGAACCCACAAATTACTGTGCACACAAAATTGCATACACAAATAATTGTGAATAAAATCCTGGAACCAGCATGCAGTCCTGGGATTCCAGAGAGTCTAAGGGCTGGTCTACACTGGGGGAGGGGGGGGATCGATCCAAGTTACGCAACTTCAGCTACGCGAATAGCGTAGCTGAAGTTGAAGTATCTTGGATCGAATTACCTGAGGTCCACACGGCGCAGGATCGACGGCCGCGGCTCCCCCGTCGACTGCGCTACTGCCGCTTGCTCTGGTGGAGTTCCGGAGTCGACGGTGAGCGCGTTCGGGGATTGAAATACCGTGTCTTAACGAGACGTGATATATCGATCCCGGATAAATCGATTGCTACCCGCCAATATGGCGGGTAGTGAAGACGTACCCTAAGTATTTCAGAGTTGGTGCTTCAATCTCTATGACCCTGATCTTGTAATTGGATCTGCTAGTGCAGTCCCCTAAACTCATGACTTCATTGGGAATCCCCAGAGGCACAAGTGTGTGCCCACATTGATCAGATTGAAAGACTGGGCTCTAAGATTCTCCCCTTGTAATTCAGGTATGTTTGTTTAATGACAAGTGTACAATCAAATATATATTTTGTTAGCATCCTCAGTAAAGCAATGTTTATTTTGTACATGCATGAAAATGCAAAAATATTATGAAATGAGATTTTATTAAACATTGTGAAGATTAGCCCAGCTCATTTTAACTTACAGATGTTTTCAGTGTTCTTAATATTTCATTGCATTTCAAAGCAACAATGCTGTGGAATGCCTCTAATGCAATGGCTAGCTTTGGAGAACGGCAACTGAATTCAGTAAAATAAGATAAAATACAGAAATCAAATTGACTGTGATGGAATTAAACAAATGAATAAATTGGGATAGTGTTTTCTAGGGTGAAAAGATAACGACAGTAGTCAAAAATACTCAAATACAAGAGCAGGTAGATTAAAGAGAATATGGTTACTTCAGTTAAACTGAGCTACTTTCTTTAAATTGTATGTGCAAAAGGATTCTGTGGTGTTCCTTCAGAACTGCAGCAAAGGCACAAACATTCTTCTATTCTGAAATAATACAAAACTTTGCCAAGTGCAAGTGACGAGCACAAGTATTTGCATGCATAGCCAGAAACATTCAAATTGTCAGGTAGGATGCCAGCGACAAAACCATAATCAGAAGAGTCTCCTAACCCAAGAATGTTGGAAATATAAAGTAAAAAATCTGTGATCAAGAAGGGGTAAATGTTATCACAAAGCTCAGATATCTGGGCATCTTCTTCATTGTGTTCTTAATAAATATAGGTCGAAGACTGGAGAAACAGAATTCCCCTTGTGATTAGATTATCATCCACGGTGCATAAGAAATTTGTAAACGATGGTCTTCTTTGTTTTGTTTTGGTTTTCTGTGTGTGAATGTAGAGCTCATGAAAGGTGCCATACTGACAACCCCAGAGACAGAATCCATCTGTTTATCCAGGTACAGACAATTTTACAACTTCCACAAACTGGACCCCTAATGCACCTCAGCTCTAAGGTATAGATGTGAGAAGAACAGTCTCCTTGCCCAGGCAGTTCTTGAATTCATAGGCTGCTGATTAGTGCCAATTGTTAAGCCCACTTTTTCAGACCTAATTTAGCTCTGATTTTGTCTTAATTAGTAAGGACTTCAGGTTCAGCTGTATTGTGGCATGTTGCCATAGGACTTTTGTCTACTGGGATCTGGAATATAACCGCCAAACTCATCATGGGCCATCTAAAGCCATCATATGGTAACAATATTCAGTCAACAAATGGCTGTTGATGTGGGTATCATTGGTAGAGCAGAGGGAATTGGGGGAAGGGAGGTTATGCCAAAAGTATTCTATTACTATTCGCTGCCAGGAGTCAAATCCTGAGGTAGATCTTCACTTATGATCAGATCCTCAGTTGCAGACCATACTCAGCTCAAAGATGGCCTTTGTGCTCCGTTACTTCTGAGGCTGGTTGGCAGAAACTAGAGCAACCTGAGGACCCTGCCAGTGCCCCCTGCATAAATACAAGGGTCCTATAGCAGCCAGTACAGCAGCTCTATGCTAAGTATCGCCCTACGGAGTAGAAATTCTCCAGGGGCCAGTTACAGTGGTTTTAGTGCAGCTTTATGCTGGCAGATCAGCACACACAAATAAGCCTTAATACTGAGCAGGGTCTAACTCTGACTCCGGAGTCAGTAAGAGTTTTTCTGTGTCAGGAACTCAGGAAATACATAAACTTCCAATTTGTTCATTTACAAGGATTGTAATATGAACTACAAGCTGGGAAGCACTGAGAACTGTGATTTACCAAATTTTATTTTAATGCTTTCCAGTACAGCCACTTAATAACTTGCTCTAGTTATGACATTTCAGGTGCTCCATAGTCAAATGAATATTTGTGCCTGGTATATAGCAGAACGGGGCATCCTTGACAAAGGAGTGAGAGGGAATAATGCTCCCTTAAAAGTGCTAAATTCTAGATTTGACAAAAATACAGTTCCCAGTTTCTCAGTAATCTTTTCATGATCGACATTTTCAATTATGTAAAATGAAACGAGACGATAGTTCACTAATGTGGTTTGATGGCTTGGCTATATTTTCACATTATGATAGGAAAACCTGGGCTTGGCCCACTTCCAGAGAGGACCTTACAATTCAAGGCAAATGATGCGCTCTACTTAGCTTGAAGTACAGTTTCTGATCATTGTAGGTGGGCTCATCTCAATAATTCCAGTGGGAGCAAAGTTCTGCCAAAGGTATTAAAGAAAACATGCGTCATTATTATCTGTTCTTTAGCTTGAAATATTGGTAGTTTCTGCATGTTAGATAAATAAGGTGTTTGTCATAGAAGTCTTGCCGATTTGACTTGGCATATCAGTGCTCATCATGGAAGTTGAAGAGAAGGGGTTGCACATGAAAATATGAAAAGTAGGTTTCAAAATATGTTAGTAGAGTACCAGGCCTTTCCGTTTAGGTTATTAACACATAGTTTAAAGTATCAAAAACAAATTGTTAACTGTGCTAGCTGTGGTCATATTTAAAAGTTGTTGCTAATGTGTGTCTAGAATTGTTTCTCTGATAAAAATGAAAAGGGATTTATTTTTTTTCTGAGAACCATGCTAGCCGAACTAGGCTACAGATAATCCTCCTCATTAGACTATATGCTACTGTTTTAGAGCATGGGTGAAAGAATTTTTTAAATTATTCTGAGAATAATATGGATCTCAGAATAACTTGGATTTTTAACATGGGTCTCCCTATCTACATCGGAAAATCTCTTAAAACTATGCTAACAACGTTCTTTATTCCAATGCAGTTGTTGCTATCATGGTTCCAGCCACAGTCTGGAAACAGTTATCAGGCTCAGGCCTCCAACTCTCCAGGGGAAGCTTCTCGCTCATGACTAGGGGATGGCCAAGTGGATTTGTCAGGCACTGCTTTACACGATAGGAGTTACCATATTTCTCTGTCCAGTGCCAGTTATATATTTCAAGACTTTCTCCTAACTGCATTTGTTTCTTTCACAGGAATATTTAAGACAGTCATGCGTATTAGATGTCTAGAAGATGCAGGTAACATTTTTATTATGGAAAACAAAATTACATCTCTTCCTATCCTGTCCCCACTTTCCTGCTCTTTGCCAATTTTTTTTCAACTCAAGTGCAGTCCTTCAGCCATAGAAATATAATACATTCCATCAGCTTCTTCCCTTCATCTTCCATCTGGTGTGGAATCCTGACTCCCTTTTTCCTTAGCCCTGTTTCATCCTGGAAATATACTATGTTCTGATAATATGACAGCAGAGATCGTGCATTTTTCTTGCGATTCAAGCACTCTGCTTGGATGCATAAATCAGGCCCCTGAGCTTTACTTATTTACAAACAGAACTGTGGAAACCAATTGTACTTAAGCGTATCAAGTGCTGAAACCCGGTTAGATACTATGCAGTTCTAAATTACTTTTAAATATGACATGCTTAAGTGTCATAAATGTAGTTTTTAAACTACAGTTGTCATCAGTAATTCTTCTCTAGCAATATACTCTGACTAAAAGGTACGCTAGTGTTTTAGCTTATATTTTAAATGCTTTTTTTTTTTTACAAAAAATTATGTAACGTATTTAATTATTTACTGCCGATTGTTTAAAAATAATGTAAAAGGTTGTAATCTACATTTTCTTGTGCAAGGCAATTATGTGATCTAATGATAAGAGCAGGTTACTGAGAGTTAGGACTCATCTCATAAAGACAAGGAGAAGTCCAGTGGCACCTTAAAGACTAACTGATTTTTTGGGGCATAAGCTTTCATGGATTAAAAAACCCACTTCTTCAGATGCATGGAGTGAAAATTACAGATACAGGCATAAATATATATTGGCACATGAAGAGAAGGGAGTTACCTTACAAATGGAGAACCAATGTTGAAGGCCAATTTAGTCAGGGTGGATGTAGTCTACTCCCAATAATTGATGAGAAGGTGTCAATACCAAGAGAGGGAAAATTGCTTTTGTAGTGAACCAGCCACTCCCAGTCCTTATTCAAACCCAAATTGATGGTGTTAAGTTTGCAAATGGATTGTAGCTCAGCAGTTTCTCTTCAAAGTCTGTTTTTGAAGTTTTTTTGTTGAAGTATGGCTACTTTTAAATCTGTTATTGAGTGTTTTCCTACTGACTTTTGTATGTTACCATTCCTGATGTCTGATTTGTGTCCATTTATCCTTTTACGTAGAGAGTCTCATAAAGGACTCATTTTCAAAACTGCATAGTAATTCTGGGGGTCTCAATTTTTGAGTGCCCATCTTGAGCCATCTTAAAGGGGCCTGATCGGAAAAAATTAGGTGTTCAGAACTTTTTGAAAATCAAGCCAATTTCAAAAAGTTTCATAATTGGACACCCCAAAATGAGGCACGTAAAGTTATTAATCGTTTTAAAAAAATTAGGCCCTGGTTTCTAGTCCTAGTTCTTTCACTGACTTGGTATGTGACCTTCAGTTATCTTCTTAACCTGTTCATTCTCTGTCCACACATTCTCTGTTCCCGCTTCTGTCCATGGGTTTTGTGAAGCTTAATTAATGTTAGTAAAGTCCCTTAATAAGCTTGGAAGAAAGGTACAATACAAATGCAAATTACTACAATATTATTACATTTTCGTATTCATCACTCTTCCTTTTGAGACTTGTGAAGCAAATTAAATTGCTCATGTGGTGATTACCCACTTGTATTAATCTGCATGTTTTTATTTTCTTCTCTTCAGGTAGCTGCATTGTTGTGGAAGGGATGAAAAGGACTTTGCTATAGTAGATCAACAAATATCTCTCTGGATCATTCTGCATCTCAACACTTACAATGGAAAATGTTCAAATGCCATACAAACTCCTTGCAAATGCATGATAAACTGTTTGGGAAAGTTCCTGCCATGAACAGAATTGTCTGATAATTATATTAGCATACACACTCAAATCTAATGCCTATAGACTACTGTGTGGAAAGTTCAAAAGAAAAAGAGAAGTCTGTGAACTTGCAAAGGCTCTGGAAAAATGGGAGCAACAAAACTTTAAAAAGCACAGCATTGGACACACTCCATGTGTCTGCACAGCTTTCAAGTGAACTAGCACTTAAGACCTTGTGTAACAAAATGGACTCTGGGGACACAGCTATAGGGCAAAAAGCTACCTCAAGGTCTGGAGAAACTGCTAAAGTACCAACTAGATGGAGGCAAGAACATTCAGCTGTTATTAAGATGAGCGCTTTTGGCAATCAAGAAATACAGAAGCAACCAGAAACAGATCATGAGCAAGTCGGAAACACAGCATCAGCACAACTTTTTAGTTCTGGGAAACTCGGCTCATCGAGTGAAGCTGGGCAGCAGGTCACCGAGAAGCAATATCCACAGCATCGGCCAAGTCCCTACTCATGTCAACATTCACTTTCTTTTCCCCAGCATTCATTGCCACAAGGGTTCTTGCACAACATAAAGCCACATCAGAGCTTGGAAGGCCACACATGGCAGTTTCCTGGCCACTTGCAATCAGTTGCCTCAGAGGACATATTTCCTTTTCACTTGCACGGCCATAGTGGAGGTTTCTCTAGAAAGAAGATTTCAAGTTTGAACCCTGCTTATAGCCAATATTCTCAGAAATCGATAGAACAATCAGAAGACGCTCACAAGAAAGAGCACAAACCCAAAAAGCCTGGCAAATATATTTGTCCTTACTGTAGCAGGGCTTGTGCCAAACCTAGCGTACTTAAAAAACATATTAGGTCCCACACTGGGGAACGGCCATACCCTTGTGTTCCTTGTGGTTTCTCTTTTAAGACAAAGAGCAATTTATACAAGCACAGGAAATCACATGCCCATGCAATTAAAGCAGGATTGGTACCTTTCACAGAGTCAGCGGTATCTAAATTGGACCTAGATGCCAGTTTTATTGATGTGGAAGCAGAAATACATTCAGATGGTGAGCAGAGCACAGACACAGAGGATGAGACCTCATTGCTTGTGGAAAGTTCTGACAAACTGAGCCCAGTCCCACAGATGCCACTGGACATTGCTAGCAGAAGTAACTTTCACTCGTCCATCGATGAATCATTGGGAGGCCCAATGAAAGTGCCCATTTTGATTATTCCTAAAAGTGGGATTCAGTTATCCAGTGAGAGTTCCCAGTACATTGGATCTGACATGTTACAAAACCCATCCTTAAGTACTAAATCTGATGACTCTCATACAGTTAAACAGCGACTTGCACTAAGACTGTCAGAGAAAAAAGGGCAAGACTCTGAGCAGTCACTAAATCTTTTGAGCCCACATAGCAAAGGAAGCACTGATTCTGGTTACTTTTCCCGCTCAGAAAGTGCAGAGCAACAAATAAGCCCTCCAAATACTAATGCAAAGTCTTATGAAGAAATAATCTTTGGGAAATTCTATCGGATTAGTCAAAGGACAGCACTAACAGTAGCAACAGCCAATCAGGAACACAATTTAATGGGTAAAATGGGCAGAGTGGAGCAGCCACTACCTCTGGTGAACACCAGATTAGACATCAAGATGCTTGAAGAACATATTTCTCATCTAACTCCAAATAAAGAAGCACTCATTGATCCCAGTAAACTGAGCACTATTACATCTACCCAACTCCTCAGCAGTAGCAATACAGAGTCCAAACAATCCCAGACTACAACATCATCCATCAAAAATGAACTGAACCTTTACCCAGTAAGTCAGCAGGGTGACACACCTGGACTTTTAGAGCCTCCAGTAGATGCTTCTCCACTTATTAGAAGTAACTCCATGCCAACATCTTCTGCAACCAATTTAAGTGTCCCCTCATCTTTGAGAGGAAGCCATTCCTTTGATGAGAGAATGACTGGTTCAGATGATGTATTTTATCCTGGGACAGTTGGAATATCCCATCAGAGGATGTTAAGAAGACAAGCTGCCTTTGAGCTGCCCTCAGTGCAGGAGGGGCACTCAGATCCAGACTACCATGGGAGGACAGGAAAAAATATCGTTGTGGCTTCCAGCAGGTCAACAGGTGGTGAAAAAGGGTCATCCTGGAAGGAGAAGAAATTGACTGCAGGGGAGAGAACCTTCTATGACTATGATGCTTGTGGAAAGCACTACAGAAAATGGGAAGAATTTGAAACTCAAAAGCTGAACTACCGAGACTTGCCATGCTCGGGTGGGATAAAACAAGCAGGGGAGTACTTCGTTGATTCATTTGGCCAATCACAGCCAGTGCCGTCTGTATACGGAACCACATTCGAAAACAGAAAACGCAGAAAAGAGAAGAGTGTTGGGGATGAGGAGGATGTTCCCATGCTTTGCAGCAGTGGTACTGGCACCCCAGTGGGGATGCTGCCTTCAGATTTTGATCCCAAACCCCAAATTCAGGAAGGGCAAAGAAGCGCATGGGATAATGCTGCCCATTGTCACGCAGAGCGTTTTGAAATCTGTAGACCTCACTTGCAGTCTGGAAGCCCATCAGCTTCATTAGAAGAGTCACCTTTAACTGCAGAACCAGAAAAGACAGCAGAGTCACTGAACAGAAAACCCCCTGGAAATGTCATCTCTGTCATTCAGCATACAAACTCAGTGAGCAGGCCAAACTCATTTGAAAGGTCTGAATCTACAGAACATATTGCTTGCCTGCAGGATAAAACCTACTCATTGTCTGAAACCTGTGAGAGCGAGATTGCTGAGTCCCCAATGAGCCCAGAGCGGGCTCAGCAAACAGAAAATGCTGATAGTGTGAATAAACTGTCTCCATCCCAACAGCCACAGCCATACCATATGCAGCCCAGACTGGTTCGCCAGCATAACATACAAGTACCTGAGATCCGTGTTACAGAGGAACCAGATAAACCTGAGAAAGATAAAGAAGTTCAGACTAAAGAGCAGGAAAGACCTGCTGAAGAATTCCAGTGGCCGCAAAGAAGTGAAACTCTTTCTCAACTCCCAGCAGAAAAATTACCGCCCAAAAAGAAACGCTTACGGCTTGCTGACATGGAGCACTCCTCTGGGGAGTCCAGCTTTGAATCCACCGGCACAAGCCTCTCTCGCAGCCCTAGCCAAGAAAGTAATTTGTCCCATAGTTCGAGTTTTTCAATGTCCTTTGAAAGGGAAGAAAATACCAAGTTCATCATGCCTTCCAAACACGATGAGTTTGGAAAACAGTCCGAGTTTTTAACTGTTCCAGCTGGTGCTTACTCACTTTCCGTCCCTGGGCATCACCATCAGAAGGAAATGAGACGTTGCTCGTCTGAACAGATGCCTTGTCCGCATGCTGCCGAAATCCCAGAGATCCGAAGTAAATCCTTTGATTATGGGAATCTGTCTCATGCTTCAGCAGCCGGGGCACCTTCTGCAGGATTATCTCCATCACGAGAAAGGAAGAAATGCTTTCTGGTCCGTCAGGCTTCTTTTAGTGGGTTCCCAGAGATTCCCCAGACTGATCAAAGTGTGGAACCAGGTATAAAGCAAGAGCAGATGGAACACATACACGCTGGTCTTCGCTCTTCCCAAGTTGCTTGGCATCATTCTCCCACCTCTGTGCTTCAGCCCCTTCAATCAGATGAATCTGGAAAGCAGGCTATTGGTTCTGGTGCACAGCTTGCCCAGCAACACGCCATCCTTGCCGACAGTCAGGACATTTTAAGGAATCCCTTGATTCAACAAGCGCCTTATATTTCAACCAAATATCCAGCAGAGCAACAGCACCTATTTGCACATCAAGAAAAGGTTCCATTCCCCCCCATTCCCAAGGCCTTGTTTCAGTTTCCGTATCCTGCTGTCAGTATGGTTCCCTTACCGGCTCAGCAGCCTGTCTTATGGCAGTCATGTCCAGAACCTTTACAGAGAAACTTGCCACCTCATTTTGTACAGCAGTTACAAAAAGCGTATGTCAAACAACCTTTCCAAACAGAAATTCATCCTAGTTATCACCTGGAGCACGCTCAAGAGCATATTGGAAAGAAACCGGCTGAATACATGCATGCGAAAGAGCAAACGTACCCGCGTTACTCAGGAACATCTGGGCAATATTCGAAAAATGCTAAGTACCTGCCAGACCCTAGTATTAAGTCAGCAGATACCTCCTCTGAGCAGCATCTACAGACAGGTTTTGACTCCCCGAATGATGGATCTGTACAGTCTTTACCAGGAACAGTTGTTCCTGTCAGGATTCAGACCCATGTGCCATCCTATGGTAGTGTCATGTATACAAGCATTTCCCAGATCCTTGCACAGAACAACAGCCCTGCTATTGTCATTTGCAAAGTGGATGAGACAGTTTCTCAAAGAACATTATCAACAAATGCAGCCATGCAAGGACTAGGATTTAACATAGCCCAGATGTTAGGTCAGAATGGTGGATTAGAAAAATATCCTCTGTGGAAAGTACCACAGACTTTACCACTTGGGTTGGAATCCTCAATCCCATTGTGTCTGACATCCAGTTCTGACACTGCCTCTACCCTGGGAGGAAGCAAACGAATGCTTTCACCAGCAAGCAGCTTGGAGCTTTTTATGGAGACTAAGCAGCAGAAAAGAGTCAAAGAAGAAAAAATGTATGGACAGATTGTTGAGGAGCTAAGTGCAGTAGAGTTGACTAATTCAGATATAAAGAAGGATTTTTCCAGACCGCAAAAGCCTCAGCTAGTTAGGCAGAGCTGTGCTACTGAGCCAAAGGAAAGTGTGCAGTCCATGTCATCCTCTTCACCATCATCGTCCTCATCATCTCAAGATTTCCCCTCTGCCAGCATACCAACAGCTGACCCTTTTCTGAGCAGGGAAAAGCTTTCCAGTTTTGATTCAGCATCACCAGGGCACAAGTCGAGTGGCCCTTCTGAAGGAAGAGAGTCACCAGAAGAATTGGATGTGGATGAAACAGCATCAGATATGAGCATGAGCCCACAGAGGTCTTCACTGCCATCAGGAGAAATTCAGACAGAAGACCAACTGCGACAGCAGAAATTGCCTCCTGGTATGTTGGTCCAGATGGCATCCAATCCAAATGGGAAAGCAGCACGCTCAACCATCCTCCTAACAGATGGAGCAGATTTTCAGCAGATCTTTCAGTTCCCTAGTCTACGCACTACTACTACTGTGAGCTGGTGTTTCTTAAACTATACCAAGCCCAATTACATTCAACAAGCAACCCTCAAATCTTCAGTTTATGCTTCATGGTGCATTAGTTCATGTAACCCAAACCCATCAGGGTTAAATACAAAGACTACTCTAGCACTTCTAAGGTCCAAGCAGAAAAACACCGCAGAAATTTATTCTTTGGCTGCTATGCATAGACCTGGAGCTGGTAAACTGACCTCATCAAGTGCATGGAAACAGTTTGCTCAGGTAAACAATACGTTAAAAAAAACCTTTTATCTAGACATCACACCAAACTGAAAATTGAAATAAATTATGATGCATAAATCAAAGTAAGGATAATGAAAAGCTGATATTTGACAGTTGCAATTCTCAATAATAAGTAGAAATTGTATCTATTATAGCTTTTCTAATGTTTTGAATAGAAAATGCATCATCCCTGAAAGGTTAAATAAAGGTTCAAAGCAAAATGTGAATGTAATATGTCCTGTTTAAGCCTATATGATTATCCTATGTACCTCTTTATCACTTTTTAAACTATCCACATTGGAAACTCAAAAGGTACAACATACTCTGCGTGAGCATTCTAGGGCCATGGCTGTTGACTCCTGTTCTTCCCCTGCGTGCTCTGACAGCTGATTCAGAGTATGACTTCGGTGACAATGGAAGATGCTAGAAGAGCAGGACATTTGAGGGCTTTATTTCACAGGGTCATTTAGTTTTTACTCCCGCCTTTTTCTAGTAACAAACATTGACATTAATGGGAGTTACCTGAAAAAAGACTGAATGGCAACTGAATAAGGACCTCCAGATTTGGTCCCAAGCGATCAGCATACCACAGCCATGATTGGCCAGCATGATGTGGTGATGCTTTTGCTGTATCACCAGATAACGCTCCTTTAAAATGTGCCTGTTCTGCCCCTCCGCCATCTCTCACCAGACGTAAAGGGACAAATTAATTGGCTTTATAGAATTGCATCCAAACTCAGAGCTGAATTCAGCCCAGAATGTTTAAACTACTTGAAATGAAGTGTGCATTTATTCTGTGTTCCAGACTGTAATAACACTCATTGACTTTATTCCACAGATGAAACACGAACCATTCTTCTTGTTTGGCAGCAAACTTGAAAGGAAAGCAGTGGGGAATATTACAAAAGAAAGAGTAAAAGGAGAAAGTCATGGAGATAAAGACATTGCGTCCAAACAGACTGAGCCAGTACGAATTAAAATCTTTGAAGGAGGGTAAGAAAATTCAACTGGAAATATCAAACCTAGCCTGTCATTTCAGAGTAAACAGATTTGAACTTGAACGTAGATGAATTAGGGAAATTAACAGCCTTCTGGGCTCATGCCATGTTTTGTAGCTCCCCGTGCATCCTTTCTCCTGTTTATATGTCAGTCATGCAACAAGATAGTAGGAAACACAGTAAAGCCTGTGTACTTACTTCCAGCTCTGCTTTGCCATTAGCCAAGGGTGCTGGAACAATTCGTACAGTGGGGGTGCTGAAAGCCATTGAACCAAACTGTAAAACCTGTATATGATGGAAACCACTTCAAGCCAGGAGATGCAGCACCACCCCCAACACCCCTAGTTCCAGCACCTATGCCATTAGTACAACTATACTTTCTATATACATAGAAAGCATTACTGAATTGTCATTTCTCTTATTTGGGGCAAAAAAGAGGATAGATAGCTAATATTTTGATTTCTAGGCAATCTTCTTGTGTTCATTGAACTCCTGGCAGACATCTTTCTGTTATTAAATGCTGTATTGTGCACCAGCCTTAACAAAGAAGCTATGCATTCTTATTCTTATTCCTGGAATATTTTAGTCTTTTACTGAATGTTGACTTTCAGGTACAAAATTTTAGTTGGTAATAAAATCCATAGTATCAGTGTTTAGACGTAAGAACAATCAAATTAAAAACATAGTTTAATCTACTGCTGGCTGTAATAGCAATGTGCTATTGTTCAATTGATTCAAAACAAATAAATCACAAATAGCTGAGGAGAAAACAGACCTAATAGTCGGTTGATGTAATTTTTAGGCATTAGCTTATTATGATAGGCATATTAATGGTTTGTCCACTACAGTGTATTCTCAGTACATGCATCAGAATTTTATTTGTATTATGAAAATCTGAAATGATGGTGTTTGTATGTTGGTAGTGGTGAATGTCCAGGTATACAGCTGGGTGGTACTTTTCATACATGTCAGGCCCTGCAGCAGTGTCTCAGAATAACTAACCAGTCAGGACAGGGTCACAAGGCATTCAGCAATCCATTTAGTCTTCTGTCATTTTTCAACATTTTCAGCATCCCTCTCATTAAAAGGCTTGTGGATGTGTGGGGTCAGTCTCAATCAAATAAACTTTGATATTTCTCTATAACCTGTAGCAAAAAGGGGGCATACCCTGCGTCTCTCTTCGAAGACTGAGAATGTCATCTCTGAGATTGTTCCAGGGCCTGACAACCCAGGAATCCCTGATCCTGGGTGTTCCCTGTGGTAGTGCGTTGTGCTACTAACCAAAAACCAGTAAACTGGCTACAAAAGAGACTTTTCAGTGACCCAAATTCAGAGGTGAGTCTAAGTTTACAAGACGTATAAAGTGCTGTTATTTAGACTCTCACCCACTTACAAGTGTGTATCTCACACACCTGCCTGTACATATCATCTCTGAATTTGGATCACCCAAGGGATTCCAAATTGATGTAGTCTGTATGCTAGTGGTCAGAAGAGTGTAGCTCAGCAAGAAAAGCAACTAACAGGAGGCTCTGAAAGATGTTCGTTTAAGCAGGCTACCCTATATTGTACCTGAAACTTTTTGCACCTTTGTCAGGAAATTTGATGTGTTAATTACACCATCTTAGACTTCCTTACATACTGATAAGGTCTAAGGGAGTATGAGCATAAATGTGTCTAAGTGACTGTAAAGGGATATAACTTACATCATCTTACATATCACCTATGGATTTGTCCTGATATAGATCAGGTATCTTGAGACAGTTGTAGTACGGAAGAAAGAAGTTAGGTGCCTCGCTGTGTACATTTATTGCTGGGCTTTAATAATCTATGTAGACAGGCTGTATGTCTCTCTAGCTTATGGGGTTTCCCCAATAGAGATCTCTTACCTGCGTAGCAACAGTGTGGAGGATGGTGATTCTGTTGTGTTAATGCATCTTTCTTATAGATCCATTTCAGAAGGCTATCATTTTACGTAACAGTGGCATTGTTTGCAGAAGGGTAGATTCATTCCTTTCACTAGCTTGTGGTGTTTTTTTTTTTTTTAACAGATCTAATATTCTCTACATGTCATCACTTAACATTAGTTCATCATTGTTTTTAAGAGATTCATCATTTCGTCCGTCTTTTGTTTTATTTAATCCACAGAGGGTAGTATGAAATAAGAGCAATTCTTTTGTGCAGGCTTAGTCTTTGCGCTTTGCCTATGCAGGTTTCCTCACAGTTGTCATTCTAAAAGCATTATTACCACTGGCAGGTAGCTTGATTCAAATGATGTTATTTGAATAGCAAAATCTACTTTCCCTCACCTACGACTACAGAAACCTGGGAAGATTGGAAGTGATATTTCTCTAGGAAACTCAACAATTTTAAATTTCATTCGCTTGTATGCTACATCCTACAATACATTTCAGTCAATTACTTACAGTTTACATGGAAGGCAGGGTGGGGAGGGGTGGAAAAAACCTTCCATCTCTTCAGACACCATGCAGTTTAATGACATGTGCTGGATTGCAACTAGAGTTCATGTAGGGTTACCATATTTAAAAAATAAAAAAGAGGACACTCCACGGGGCCCTGGTCACGCCCCTTTCCCACCCTGGCCCCGCCCCAACTCCGCCCCTTCCCCAAAGTCCCTGCCCTAACTCTGCCCCCTCCCCTGAGCGCCCCGCATTCCCCCTCCTCCCTCCCAGCCACGTGGAAAGGGCTGCCTGAGCGCTACCGGCTTCACGGTTTGCCGGGCAGCCCCCAGACCCTGCGCCCCCGGCCAGCGCGTCTCCAGCCATGGACCCTGCGCCCCCGGAGCCCGGGAGGGGAAGTGCCCAGCCGGCGGCGCAGGGTCCGGAGGCACGGGGGCTGCCCTAAGCCAGTAGCGCTCGGGCAGCTCGGCTCTTAAACAGAGCCGAAGAGTCAGGGGAGGAGCACAGCAGCCGCGGGAGGGAAAGTGCCCAACCAGCGGTATTTTTCCCCGGACATGTTCGGCTTTTTGGCAGTTCCTCCTGGACGGGGGTTTGATTACCAAAAAGCCGGACATGTCCGGGAAAAAACGGACGTATGGTAACCCTACTTCATGGCTTGTTTAATTTGTTCTTTTACACTGGTGATGAGGTCAAATTAGAAACCCAAAATAAAATGGCAGTTTGGAGTGGAACTGCATGACTCAGGGGCTTTGTGTTGAGCCTTTTAACTCCTCTGCACTGAGTTCAAATCCAGCCCAGATCAATAATGACCACACTTGTCGTGTGATGACCATGTGGCGGCAAAGGTGAAATGAGTAGAGAAGGGGGAACAATAGGAGGGATACAGAATAGAATGTGATGTGGTTGGAATAATGAGGCAGAAAGTAGAGCCTAGCATCTGAGTTTCAAATGGACTTGAGAGAGGTGATATTGCTGGCCAGAAAGGAGATGGGGACAACAGTGCACAAGTAGCAAGACAAAGAGGGCCTGAACAAGAGCCTTGGGAATCTGAACAGAACAAAAAAGCTGAATCTTTGAAATGTTCTGTAAAGACTTGAGCACAGCCTAGATATGTGAGTGTAGAAAAGGACTAGTACGAGATGATGCCCAGATTATGGCAAGATGGCAGTCCTATCCCTGGTGACTGCGAAATGGGAGGGAGAGGAGAAGGATTAGTGTTGATGGAGACAGATTAAAAGCAGCAGCTTTTAATGTGAATTTTAGATGCCTAACTTCAGGTGCCCAAATGTGAAAATTGGGTCCACATATTGGTGGATAAGAGGACAGAGATGAGCAGGGAAGAATATTTTATATATGTACTGGATATTAGTCTCAGTGCCTTGAGTCAGAGATGCAGCTTCGCATATGAATCACAAAGTTTGTCTGAGAAAAAATTGATTTTTTTAAATTTCAGCCCTATCACCTTAAAATGCCATATACTCCTCTAGAATCCTCTTCAATGTTAGAAGCATCTTCCACGTGGTGCCTTCATTTTTACGTGCCAGCTACCACTGTAGAGAATAGTGTGTGAGTTGAGCCGCCCTAGTGCCTGCTGATTTCAATGGGAGTGGTGTGTATTCTGAACTTCTCAGGAAAGGAGCAGCAGAAGGGGGTTAGGTACATTATTCTTTAGCAGCTGTACTTCCTGTAGAACCCTTAATGTGACATTTTTTCCTGGGGCAGAATGTCCACCCTAGGCCTATGCATCACTTAAATTCCACTTCAACCCTCAAAGTAGCCCTTGTGCAGGCCCTCTGCACAGCTGTGAACTGGACCCTTCCTATCCTCTATTTCAGTATTAATTCTTCATCAAGATAGTTAACGAAATATGCATAGGTTTGCATGTCTTATTTATTGTCTAACAGAATGAGACAATGTAAGCCGCTAAATAGATGAGGGAGTGCCTTTAATGCCTTTAATAACGTATCAGCTAAGTATACATATTGGAATGAAATTCCATTTCATTTCAAGGAAGTAGATATCTGAATGTGCTCCCCACAGGGTAGCCATATAAACCCATATTCTGGGTTGTTCTCTTGTGTACTCCAATCAGATGTGAGCCGCTGGTTTCAAGTTGTTAAACAATAACTAAGACTTGCAAACATATTCAAATTACTGCATTTCCTGAAAAGTAAATACACTCTGGGCCCCAACCTGACAGTGCACCATTTGTAGAACTCCCCCTGACTACAGTGGAAGCTTTGTGCATGTAATGCCTGTAGTATTGGGCCACAGAGGGATATAAAGACACCGTTTGTGTACATGTATGACTTAGAGGCTATATAATTCAAATACAATGCCCTCTTCCAACAGGTACAAATCAAATGAGGATTATGTGTATGTCCGAGGACGTGGGCGAGGAAAATACATTTGTGAAGAATGTGGGATTCGCTGCAAGAAACCAAGCATGCTCAAAAAACATATCCGCACTCATACCGATGTACGGCCTTATGTATGCAAGTTGTGTAATTTTGCCTTCAAAACTAAAGGTATTTAGCCTTTTCTGCTTGAACCCTTCCCCCTCCCTCCACCAATTCCTTAGTTATTTAACATCCATCATTCCAATCAAAGAGAAAACTTTCATCGGAATAAGATGGTTTTATTTATGAACATGGGACTCCATTAAATATATTTTCCCTCATATCTAAATGATTCAAGGATTTATGTGAGACTGTGAGACTCCTTGCATAACTTAATTTTAAGAGCTGTAGGCTCCTACCAAGCCCATTTGTCTGCAGAGGAAATGTAGTGGCATAAGAACTGCCCTTGCAAATACTACTTTATGCTAAAAATGTTACATGGTGCAAGTTTTAATTGCTGCAATCTAAAATACTCCAGGGGGACTCACGTGTAGTGGCATAATGCAGAAGCAGAGTTTCAGCTGCAGAGGAAAGCATGCCTCCATGGTCTTGTACAGTGGTTCAGTTTCAAGTTTATAAATAATGTACAAATCCACAGACTCCCAGGTGGGCCACTCCATCCACAGTTGCATTAATTATGAATAGGGATCTGATAGCTTATGTTCACATGTATTTATCAGCACTGAAAAAAAGCCTCCATTTGTCATCCGGAGGCCATGGATAATGATATTCATTGGAATTAGGATTTGCTTTGAAACGACCTCTTTTTAAAAAAAAATCAATTTCTTTAGCAGCATTTTTCGTGTGTGTATATAATACATGTGAGTCTCCTCTCCAGTTTTAACATCATTTGGATACTGGTAAGCAAAAGGCATATGAGGTCAAATCCCACTCTCTGTGCACAGCGTGAGTAATTGGCCCTGCACTGGGAATATTCATTGTGTAAAAGGGGAAGGAATCCTCCCCCAGGCCACAGAGTGATCGCAGTGCAGCTGCATGGCTGCTACTGCAGATGTAGGGCTGTAGTAGCTTCTTTGGCTCTAGTACCTCTTCTCCTGCCATATGGAATAACTGGTGGTTATGCATAGTAGCAGCTCCACCAACTATATCTCTTCAGTCTCATCCTCTAAAATTTGCTCCATCTCCATTCAAACCCCCCTGAGTGTGCTGGAATGCAGGGAGTCCCAATTGAGCACAGATTCATATATTCCAAGGACAGAAGGAACCTTTGATCATCTTGTCTGACCTCCTGTATAACACGGGGAGTGGATTTGTGGTGTAAAGGAGCTGTGGAGTCCTTTATGGGGTCTGAACATCCACCTCCTTTGCCCTGTGCAATAGACCTGCACTGGCTGTGGCATGAGCCCTTCATATCTGCAGTGCGTTGACAGAAATTATTCAGAGACTGGTTTTGATGTTGCATGGCAGCCTTTAGGAACTGTGAGACAGGATTCCTGAATATTTCACATTGAAATAAATTGTGTCTGGTGATTAGAGGACAGGACATAGAGCCAAAACTTCTAGATTATGTTCCCTGCCCTGTCATGGAGTCATTATGTGGCTTTGGGGAAGTCATTTAACTTCACTGTGCATCTGTAAAATGGGTATAAAATACTTGTCTCATAGGATTATTATTTATTCACTGATATTAACCTTGTCCACTCATTTCTCTAACATCTGTCTTCATGCCTTCTTCCATGGGGACCTCTACACCTGGACTGATTCATTTTCCTCTTTTTCTTGAAATCATTCCTCAAGACCCACTTTTTCCATGATGCCTGCAAATAATTAGCCAACTAATTCAAGAAAGGTCATGGGGCAGTCAGATCTAGCTGAGGGGCATTTTTAGTGGTTTATTTGTTACTTCAATATAGATATATATAATGCTTATTAAAATATGTGCATATTGGCCCTGATGTTGCAATCTGCACTATTTTCTACACTGTAATTTTACCACTGGAGAGGGGGAAAGCAACAACCTATTTCAAAACAATGTACATGAACCAGATTAATCATTTTTACAGTGTATCATGTCACTGTATTTCTTCTGAAGGATATGTTGTTGTTGTTGTTATTTCTTATGTATATAACAGTAGTGATCAGAAGCTTGGGACTCTGGTATAGAAGCACTATACAAACACAGATTAAAAAAAAAAAACATTACCTAATAAACTCACTTTCAAAGACCCCAATCCTGCAATAAGCGCTGTAAGGGCAGGCTTCTGCCTGTTTGTCCACAAGCAACATCATGCTTGAAATCAGCAGTGGGGCTCCTCGCAGGTACTGCCTGGTCACTCATGGTAAGAATGGGTACTAATTTAAGATAAGAACCTACAAGGAGGTAAAACAGACAAATAGAGGGAGTCGATATTTTTAATCCCTATCTAGTCCCCTGCCTAGCCATTATTGGAATGCATTTTACCTTTGGCATCATGATAGAAATGAGTCTTGAGGAGGGATTTGAGGCAGGCTAGGATTGTGGCTTTAAAGATGAGTTCAGAGAGGATGTTCCATGCATAAGAAGTAACGTGGAAGAAAACATGCAGTTGCATGTGGAAGAAATGAACATGCAGGCAGTTGAGACTGTCATTTCTGGCAGGGAATAGGAAGAGGGGGGTGGTATGATAACAGGTGCTGGAACAATTTGTATAGTGGGGTTGCTGAAAGCCATCGAATCAAACTGTAAACCCTGTATATGGTGGAAACCACTTCAAGCCAGGGGGGTGTGGTAGCACCCCCAGCACCCCAAGTTCCAGCACTTATGTATGTTAATATACAAGAGGAAGATGAATAAGAAGGGATTAGGTTGGAATGGCCTTCAGAGTACTTACAAGAAGTGTTTCATTGGTATCCGTTAGTGATCATTGCCAGTTATCAGCTCTCGGAAATACTGCCACTATTTTGCTGAAGAGAGAGGTTTATATAAGCAGTTTTGGGGAAGATGTAAATTCCCACACTCATTAAATTACACTGGCTGTGATGGGGATTGAGTTTGAATGAATCAGTTCTGCTTGTTTTTTAACCTAAACACCCTTCTATCGATTAGGCAGGGAAAAGGAAAACAAAAACTGACTGGGAGAGATTTCTTCGCTGATGTCAACTAATTAGCATCATCTCTGTACCTTTGATAGGAAATCTGACAAAACATATGAAGTCTAAAGCACACATGAAAAAATGTCTGGAGCTGGGAGTATCAATGACATCTGTGGATGATGCCGAAACTGAAGAAGCAGGTATGTTACAATGAGTTAATTTAGCTGGAGTGGCCTTTATAGTGTGCAGATGACTCGTTACATAGTGGATGACACCGGAGGATAAGTTAAGAATATTTTCGGGGTGGTTTTATTTTAAAAAAAGGTCTTTTGAGTATCTTATTAAAAAACAATAAGCACAGAAATAAATCTGACACATTTATTTAAGGTGAATTCTAATTATTTAATACTACAGCAGCTGAGGCTGGAAAAAAATTCTTACCGTTTAAATGTCTTCTGTGTCAGGTCCAGTTCTAGTCTGTTGGGTATAAATGTTCTGATGTTAATAGTGTCCACAGAGGATGAACTTCACCCTTGTGCAGAGGCATGGAGGATAAGCTTTGGGCTGGCCTTCTCCACAGGGGTGAATTTCACTCAGGTTGATTTTGGGGTTTTATATTATTATGAATATTAAACAGCAGTTTAGTTTCTGTTAAAGACCTGACTGAGCAACCATTCCGCACCAAGAACATCCAGTGACCAAAGGATGTTCTAAGTATGGAATGGGTGCAGGATTGGACCCGAAATGTGTCTCTGTGCATACTTGATGGACTTGCCATGATTATTTCAGAAAACATTGAAGACATGCACCAGGAAGCAGAGAAGAGTAGTATGGCAGGCATATCAAAAGAACACCAGTTTTCTGATGCTGAGGAATCGGATGGGGATGATGGAGATGACAATGACGATGATGAAGAGGATGACGATGACTTTGATGATACCCAGGGAGACTCAACACCAAAAACGAGATCAAGAAGCACCAGCCCCCAACCCCCCAGATTCTCTTCACTGTCAGTGAATGCTGCAGCGGCGTCCTATGGGGCTTCTCCTGACAGTTCCATTTCAATGGGACACTCTTCCCTGATCAGTTATTTGGTTACTTTACCTAGTATTCAGGTTACTCAGCTTATAACACCAAGCGACTCATATGAAGACTCACAAATGACGGAATATCAGAGGTTTTTCCAGAGCAAAAGTACTGATTCAGAGCCTGACAAAGACAGGTTAGACATACCTAGTTGTATGGAGGAGGATTACATGCTTTCATTAGAGCCCACCTCATCTCCGAGGGACTTCTCACCTTCTAGCCGACAGTCCTCACCAGGGTATGATTCTTCGCCATATAGAGATAATTCACCAAAGAGGTATTTAATGCCCAAAGGGGATTTGTCACCCAGAAGGCATTTATCACCAAGGAGGGATATTTCACCCATGAGACACCTTTCCCCAAGGAAGGAAGCTGTGTTGAGAAGAGAGTTATCACCGAGACGGGATGTTTCACCAAGACGTCATTTGTCACCTAGGAGACCAATGTCACCTGGAAAAGATGCATCTGCCAGAAGAGAACTGTCTCCAAGGAGGGAGAGAAGATATATGACCTCAGTTAGAGCAGCATCACCCAGAAGGGGTCTGTACCATAATCCAGCATTGTCTATGGGTCAATATTTACAGTCTGAATCCGTTCCATTGGGACATGCAGTAAGTATGAAATAATATTTTAATTTTTATTATCAAAGCTAGTGCACTATTTAACTTGTACGGAACTTTTAAAAGAACTTTGTAAACTTGCATGCTGGAATCACTCACCTAAAACTTCTATAGAGGAAGAAAGAAGAGGCTTGGAGCCTCATCAAAAACCTGAGAAAAGAATATTGGAAACTATAGTAGATATGGACCAAGCCACGACTTGGACTCAGCCACTTGCGGTGGCTTGGTACAGAACATTACAGACTTGGGGCCTGATCTCCAGCTAGGATAAATCAGTGTAGCTCCTCCACTGACTTCATTTTCAGTGGATTTATGCTGATTTACACCACCAGAGCATCTGGCCCCTCATTAGCTATTTTACATGTAAAATGTATTTTACCAAATGATGTACGGTTGCTCCTATTGCTTGGTAATGAGATTCATAGCCTTTCACCTCCGGATTGCCAGCTGGGACTCAGCCCAGACTAGTAGTGAGTATGGCCTTTACACTGCAATGTAATGTACAGAGGTACACCGCTGAAGCACAGGTGAAATAAGTAGAAGTACTGAGGTAAATGAGACTCCAAATGGGAGCGGGGAGGTGTCCATATGCACCACATTGCAAGATTAGGGCCTAGAAGTTATCATCTGATGGTAGTGTTTACATCACACAAACCACCATCACAGTTGGCAGTCACACCAATGACACAAAGGACTGAGTGGAAACTGAACTATCTTCAAACTTAGAGATGCTTCATCCCAGTTAGTCTATAAGAATGTTGGTGGGACAGTGGGAGTAAAATTTGCACTGCCAGTCCCCATGCTGTACCTGCTCTGTGAATGGCTTTCTAAAGCTGTCAGTTCAGTACCTTTCACAAGCCCTACCATTCGCAAAGCTCCCAGGTGTTACAATAATATAAGTAAGAATAAATAATATTTTTCACAAATCTATTTTACTCTGTGATTTAAGGAATCACTTCATTTTTGTTTAGGGTGCTTCTTTTGGTCACAAGTTTTCATGTTGCCTTTGCCGTCTTGCTGAAATTTTATTTGGAATGCTGCTTTCATCCACACATGTTGGTTCAATATGGGCAATCAGTGACAGAACTGTAGATCCCTTCCTGGGACAGTCTGGCAGTGCTTTGCTCATCTTCCATCATCTGTCTTGTTTGTTCACTACAATTATGATTCTTCCCTGGGAATGGCAAGAATTGAACTGTGGACTCATAAGAGTAGCAATTTCTAAACTTTGGAATTGATTCCCTTGTGCACTTTAGTGCTCCCACAGACATGAACATAGAAAAAGGACACGCAAATCATTTTTACTGGCAAAGAAAAGGATAAATAGTTATTCATTTAGCAGTCATAGTATCTTGGCATTGAATGAATATTGTATGAGACCCCACAGCTGATGTTGTTATACTGTGAACAGAGAGCTGTTAAGTCCCTTGAATGACTAAATATCCTGTATATGAGACACTTCCATTGGCATACATATTCCTGGAGGTGTAATAAAACTGGTGAAAGGGGATGTGACAAACTTCCCCATGGGCAACATGACAATTCTTGCTATTATAGTTACGCTGTGCATTCTGTGCCTAATCCTGCAAGGTGCTTAACACATTCTGAGAGGTGCTTAGCACCATCAGTTTGCTCTTTCAGAAAGTGCTCTGCACCTTGCAAGACTGGCTCCTGAGACCTCAGCATTTCTGAGATAATGTCAGACCCATTTCAATCAAATACATATCATTCATGTTGTAATGAATGGCGGTAATTCACTCTCATATCTCTTGTTTATTTCCTTCATATTTTTGGATCTAAGCCTAGACAGGACATCAGTATGACTGGGCTAATTTTAAAACTCTTTAATCTAGTGGAGAAAGTCATGGCAAGAACCAATGGCTGAAATCTGAAGCCAGACAATTTCAGATTAGAAATTAGGCAGAAATTGTTAACAGTAGGTTCTTTAGCCACTGGAACAAACTACCAAGGGAAATGGTGGATTTTCCATCTCTTGATGTCTTCAGATAAAGACGGGATGCCATTCTGGAAGATATGCTTTAGCCAAACACAATTTATTGGGCTTAATAGGGGTAACTAGGTAAAATGTAATGGCCTGTGATGTACAGGAGGTCAAACAAAATAATCTGATGGTCCCTTCTGACTTTAAGATCCGTGAACCTAAAATCACACACTTCTGAATATTTTTTAATCTATTCTTATTCCAAATAACACCTGAAATGACTATAACTGAAAATATTAGAGGGGGGGAATGGACTATTTTTCACTTTCAGGATCTGGTAATTATAACTTAATTAACAATTTTGCCACTGACTCTGAAACCAGAAGAGAATCCTGTTCACTCCTGCATAGCTGTGCTGGCTCCACAATCCTAATAGGAATGAAAAAGTGTAATATATATATATATATATATAGTCTGTAAAACAAGCCAAATTCTGAATACACAGAGTTATCAGATCAGTTGAGTAAGAAGGGGGTAACTTTGTCTGCTCTGCATTGACATTAAAACTCCCATGGCACTTTTTATATAAGTAAGGATTTGTTCTAGTTTCCTTGGCCAAAAATGTTTTTTCCCCATTGTTCTACTGGGCTTTGACTGGCTGCCACCCTCCATTTCAGATTGGCTGCATTTTGGTGGTTCTTTATATATACTTTAAAGTGCCTTGGATTAAAGCACTATATATCTATGAATTATTATTTCTATATGAAATTTAAAAACCTTAGAAAGGCAATTCTTTTTATAGGGCCTACAAAAAAGAAAAGATTTTTATGTGCCTTCTGCTGGTTGTACAATAGCAGTTAACTCACAAAACACTAACTTCAAAGTAGGTTTGACACTACTGTGAAGTTGGTGCACAAGTTAAATTGCTATCTATCTTGTACTATAAAGGCACAACCCTGCATTAGGGGGTGTTGGGGCTGTGCTGTGGTGGGATCCTTGGAGCATACACTGCTGTGTCAGCTCGGTTGACCTTTAAAGAGGTTCAATATCAGATCTGCTGGCCAGTTGGGAGCCCTTTCCCTTCCTTCCCCTTTTGAGGGGGTTAGTACCACTAGTACTGGGCAGGAGTTGAGTGACCCAGAAGGGCTGGGAAGCTGTAGTAGAGGCAAGATTCACATAGAACAAGATGCGTGCACACAACTCAGGTACAATGTAAGGCATTGCCGCTGATGTCTAGCAATTTCATTTCTGAAGAGATGTCTGTGCATAATTGAGGGCACCCCCTTATTTCATCTTTTGTTTTAATTTCATCCTAAATGCAGATAGGCCTGAACCAAATCCCAGCCTGTACTCTCCCAGACTTTGGAGGTTAGAGGAATTCAGACTGTGAACTTGCATTGGAATTTTTCAGCTGGACCTTGTTTCTATAATGGTTCAAACCAGAACCCTGCATTTGAACACCCATGAGTTTTAGGAGGTTCAGAATCTGGATCCAGATGTGAATACCTTGACTCAGGGCCCTGTGTAATTCTAAGTACATCTAGGACACTGCAGGCTCTTAAACATTTTAGCAGCTCGTATCATATTAGTAGTTTCCATAGGAGGTGGACAGGCTGTTTGCTGCCCTTTGAAATTGTTGTAGGATACAACATGGAGAAGTTATTGTTTACAGATTCTTAGTCCATTAGGGGTTCTGTGTTCCTAGGTTCATTCTTCTAAGAGTTACTTTACTCTGCAGCCCCTCTGTGTTGCCATTGCTCTGTTTCTATTTTGGTCAAGTCTTTGTCCGATGTGGTCACGTCAGAGACCATGGATTGGGAAACATTTAAGAGGACAGTCAGATTGAGAAACCGTCTGGCAGACCAAAGAAGGAAAACAAATTCAAGCAGCTGTGCTGAGGGACCATGAATTTCTAACACAACGGCAGACTGACACTCTAAAGCTTGTGCACTAGAGAGCACTGAAATAGTTATGTTTTTCTGCACTCTCAGCCTGGTGCTCTGGTAATTCCATTTTATTCCTCAAATTTCTTATCTCATTGGCAGCATAGCGAGCTGCCGCTGTGCTTACCTAGGACAGGGTTTTTTTATATGGTTTAAATGTCTCATCCTTATATAGGAGAAACTCTGACGTAGATTATTCTCTGAGTTTAACCTATCTCAGGTCATCCCTGATTTATATCGAACATGACAGAGCTGCCGTGCAATGTGAGATTCAGCCATCACGTAGCACAAACACTGAATCTTTCATTGTCCCCTAAACCAGTTTCCCGGTACAGGATCAAATGGTTGGTAAATGCCTTGGGAGTTAGGATTTCCCAGTGAAGTGCTGATGCTTAATGTATTAGCCTTTTGTGGCACAATCTCCAGACTGCCTATACCAGCACTGTGGTTAGTTGCACAGCTCTTGAGTGGTTAATAGTCTTATGATCACTAACCCCTCCACTTTAAAGCAGTGATTAGGATTGTAGTCATTTGATTCCCATGAGAGTCCCTGGAAGCTGTGTGGATAAATCCCACATAACATTATGCAAATGTAGTCCTACTTTTCTACATCACTATTGCTCTAGCCACCAATAAGCAACATGTAATCATCAAATAAAAACCAAATGGGAGAAATTAAGAGACAAAAAGGGGGCTCCGAGTGGCTCAGGATGTGGTTAGTACGGACTGGAGGTGAGCTTTTCAATTCTGGGTCTCTCTTTCAAGATAGGACTTGGTGGAGAAAGACCAAAAGCCAGTATCTTATGATTGCAGAACAGTGGCCTGTGGAAAATCCCTCAATCCCATTCCAAATGGATAAGTGTCTATGTCACAAAACCACCACTTCAATTGGCAATCAATTGGCACCCTTCTTATTATTATTTCATATTTATATTGGAATAGTGCCCAGAGGACAAAATCAGGATTGGGCCACAGGTAGTCATTATTTTACATGCAATGCTTAAGAGAGAAATTGGTAGGTTTGGAAGCTTCAGGAGTGATTTTGCTGACCATGTTGTTGTTTTTCTGTTTACAGAGAAAAGGGTTGTCTCAGGGTCCTTACTTCAGTGTGTACGGAGAAAAAGGAATTTCGAACCATCATGGGTCTAGCCTGTTCCCTGAGGGTCCTAATGACTATGTCTTCAGTCACCTTCCATTACACTCCCAGCAACAAATCCGAGCACCTATCCCCATGATGCCCATTGGAGGTATCCAAATGGTCCATTCAGTACCTATGGCCCTGTCAGATTTATATCCTCCGTCCATCGTGCCCCTGCAGAGGGAGAGCTCTGAGGAAAAGCAAAGAGTAACTTCAGAGACCATTACAAAAGAATCCTATATCATTTCTAAGCACCATGAGAAATGTACCTCTCCTCACATTTTGCACCCAGCTGTTCCATCCAATGTATCCTCCTCTCCATTGCTGAAACAAAGCACTTCAGAAGACAGTTTTATAGCTACAGAAAGAGAACAGGAGGAGAACATACAGACTTGTACAAAAGCCATAGCCTCTCTGCGAATCGCCACAGAAGAAGCTGTTCTGCATGGGGCAGAGCAGCCACAGAGGGCTTCTGAGCCTTATCAGAAGCCCTTAGAAAGTGCACATTTTAGCATTAAACACTTTAGTGGATCTGAGCCAGGCCAGGCCTGTGCTTCAGCCACCCATCCTGACTTGCACAGTGGTGAAAAGGACAGCTTTGGTACATCACAGACTGCATTAGCTCATTCCACCTTTTATAACAAGAGCGGTGTAGATGTCAGACAGTTAGGCTTCCACAGCAGGAAAGACTCTCCATCAAGCACACCGGAAAGAAAAGATACATCATCTGAGAAGAGCAAACTGCATTGATCTGAGATGCCTGGAGACTTTTACCCATACATTTATCCCTCCACCCCCTTTTTTTCTAGAGGTAGAAGTATTCAACTTTACAGCATGCCTGTCCTAAGTTACAGTAGTTTGCAATTATATATACTTTTGTTATATCAAAAGAATTAAATAAAATGACAAGTCGTCATGAGCCTGACCAAAATGAAATTTTGAAATTCTTATTGGGTCTGGTACTTTTAAATTGTACAGATGTTTGTGCCTTTTCTTTACTTTGCTTATATTCTTATAAGCATTTTTTTTAGCAGTAATTTGTACATATTTTAGAATTTGTGTATCTGCTTTGTAATAAATGTAATTTCTTTCCTTTTTGGACACTTGGATCTAAATGATGTAAAGCAAAACAGCATCAGTATATATGTGAGGTTGCACTAAAAGCATATTTTTATATGATTAAAATTGAAAAGCTTTTATGTACAGCTCTGATTCTGTAATACTAATATTTATTTACTTTGTTTCATAAATTGTAAATTTTTTTCTTAATGTTGTGGATTGCTTTTCTATGTGAAGCATGGGATTTACTGTTGCGTAATTAGAACAAAAATGTATATTGTAAACAAGATATTTAAACTAGAGTATCTTATCTTATTCTGCACTTATGCATTAGTTTAAAAAAAAGATAAAGGATGTATCAGCCAGTTCTTAACTCTTGTAATTTTTTTGTCTCTTGTTTGCTGGATTGACTATAACTTAAGTGCTGATTGTGATTTTAAATTGATAGTACCGTAAAGCATTAAAGTAAAACAATGTGCTATTGTGACTTTTTTCAAAGCTTTATAAAACAGTTATAAATATATTAAAAGTATTTGGTCTTATGTGAACATGTTGATCTATATATTCTCCTTTTAAAAAAATGGGAAAACATTCCAGCCCATGTAAATATGTACAAGTGCATCACTGGTACAATTATATGTAACACATTTGGACACTAGGGGTTTGATCTGCTCTCATTGAAGTCTATGGAAGTTGTGCCATTGATTTCAGGGAAAGCAGGATCAGGCCATAGGTCAACACATACCTATACTGGAGTGTCTTTACAAACGAGGTGACAAAGCACATCTAAGTCTATAGAACTTGGTTGTCGGCTGGCCCAATGGTTTGGCAAGCAGTGCTGTGCGCTGCGTGTGGGAGACCCAAGCTCGGGAGTGACCTTGGGTGTCTCTGCACAAACTGATGGTGTGGAGCTTAGCTGGATTGCAGAGGGGTCACACTTGGGGTCTAGAATGGTAAGAATGGGGGTGTAGGGAGAAAAGAAGATGGACACTTGCTCTCGAACACCACCAGCTGGTCAATCCCCACAGTGATACTGGTTTCAACTTTAGGGGAGACTTCCTGTCTTCCCTTCTGACAGGAGGAAGAGCACCACAACTGTAGTCGTCAGCCCTCCTGGCCAGAGGGAGAGCACTACAACTGCGGACATCCGCAGAGTTCAGGGGCAAGGAAGTATTCTTGTTCTTCAAGAATACAGCATCTTTAGGACACCATCTGGACTGATGTTCAGTCTGTGTGGGGGGACAGTCAGGAGTAACCCCTACTTATACGTTTGAAGGTATGATGGGTTACCACTGCCACCAGCACACACACACACACACACACACACAAAACCAAGAAAAATATGGGTTATTTTTTGTGCTATTTAGTATATTATAATTCTGTGAAACCAAGTTTGTATATTGAATTACAATACAATTAAGGAGTGTTCTTTAAAAAGAAATAAATATACAGTTATGTGAATGAGATGTCTACTTTTCATGTGTTCTTTGAATTTTCCAAGTTTATCTGTGAAGTTTACTTAGCATGATAGTAAATTATCTGTGCCATCTATTCCTAAACACATGGCTTAGTAGTCAGTAGAAGGGGTTATGTGTGGGTGCAACAGCTGAAAATACGAATCACACTTTGCCCTGCTACCAGTTACCATGAGAGTGCATCTTATTTTCCAACAATGAGATGTTGGAACAGGTCCCCAGTTTGCACCAGCTGAGGATCTGCCCCATTATTTCCATTGCAGTGTGTTATTCCAGGTGCTTATGGGAGGCTTACCAAGTTCTATCCATGCTAGGAACTGGCTCATCTAAACCTGAAGAAAGGAGAAGGAGGGTATCTAGTTGGAGCCACGATGCATACAGCATCATGCGCCCATATAAAAAGGAGGAGTCTGTAATAAACATATTTTTAAAAAATCCTATGTGGCAAAAAAGTTGTTACCCTGCTGAGGTGCATTTTACTGTATTAACTCATTCAAGAACAAAATGCCCTGCACAATGGACAAATAATCACACGTTTTTTATTAGAATGAAATCCAGGATTGGCACAATGGTAAATCAGGTCTATTAGCATTTCCAATATAAGACCACCCTCTATTGCTGGATTTATAGCTTGCTTGTTTTAATTCATGTGCAGCTGTGATTTGTCACCCAGCTTCTCAGCCTGGGAGCAATTTTTTTTTTATAACTGTCGATCAAGTATCATTGAAATTACTCAGGATATTTTTTGGTTAAAGTAAAGCAACTCCAGAAATGCGTTCAGATACTTTCTATTTTAATACTGATGATATGTTTTAATGAGTTAATATTTATACAGTGCTTTGAAAAATATAAATCGTTCTACAAGTGCTAAGTATGTAGTAGGAATGGATTATTAGTTTTATGCTTTGAAAAAATATCGAAAAACTAATCTAATGCAGACACTTGGGACAAAATTTTCAAGAGCACCTAAGTGACGTAGAATCCTAACTCCAATTTTCAAGAGTGACCAAGGGGGAGATTCTTCAAAGTTATTTAGGCACCTAAAGATGCAGATGGGCACTTAGTGGGATTTTCCAGCATGCCCAAGCAGGTTACACTCCAAACTCTTATTGATTTTAGGAGGTTGGCTGGCGGAAATTCATACTTACAGATGCACTGTTTCATGCCCTTTTCCTTACCCAGCCTTAGTCACATGGTGCTGGTCCCCTCTGTGTGATTGGGATGGATGGAACCCTCTAGAGTAGCTCTGAGATATACATGCTCTTATGTAAAAATACTCCAGAAATTAATAAGGCTGAAAGAAAGAGATTTAATACAGAGAGATTTAATTGGGTACTATAGAAATTACTCTGAGAAAATATAAAAAATTAATAGGGAATATTTTCTTTTCGTGGCTGTAGTCCACGAAAGCTTATGCTCTAATAAATTTGTTAGTCTCTAAGGTGCCACAAGTACTCCTGTTCTTTTTTCTTTTCCATGGGAGTTTTGAAAAATCCTATAGAATTCTAAAGCAGGGATATAATTGCCTATTGCACTGAAAGGTTGTTGATTTCTTATATAATCTATACAATTTTTACATAAGGGCTAAGGGTGAAACAGACCCCTGCCAAGCTCCCTGCCTCCTTTCGTCTCAGAGTAGGGTCACCATAGCAGTGTCAGTACCTATTCAACTTTTGTGACAGCAAAGAAAAGGGCGGGATGTGCCCCACATTACTATCTGCACAATCACAACTTTAGTATTACACACTCACTGGGGTAGCTACCATGTCCTGTGCCGTGTTAAATATCTGCACCTTGACATTTCCAATATTAGGACACATTGACAAAATGGATGGGATTTTCAAAATGCCTTAGGCAGACTCAGTCAATGACACTTGTCCTTCTAAGTCATTTAGATGCTTTTGAAAATCCTAATTAATATGATCTGGAGGCTCTAAAGAAAGTCTTCCAAGTAAATCCAGCACATGCAGTGCAAACACCTGCCCACTCTACCATGCATTTAATTCTCACCAAATTTTTGACATTCATGGTTGTAAATCACACACACAGGCACACACAAAAGGCAGCCAAGACCATATGCAATTGAGTGTATTACTGTGACAATACTTGGATGAGCCCTCCATTTCCTGAATTGCAGACTCTATTGCGGGTTTTCTGCATATGTTTTCTGGAAGCCCAATTTAATACTTAAGCGTTAAACAGTTTTGGGCTTTGTGTGCTCTACATCAGCCACCTGAGCTCTAGATTTGGCATGACAGGCAGAATTAGGTATGGAGAGCGGCTTTTTGAATTACTTTGCTTTTGTCCATGTGTCAGACCTACGTGGGCTATGGTGACCTGCTCTATTTACACAGGCTTCCCTTGAGGTATTATATTAAGTGAGGAAGGTTCCTCTTTAGCATTTCTTTCATTTGTGTGTGAGGAGAGAACTCTGTAAGTGTGGCTGTTATTTTTTGTAGCTGGAACAGATTTTTGAAATGTCTTTAAACTTTTGTAAAGGTCTATGGTTGTATGATAGGTACACAACCAAAATCAAATACATGGTAACGGTAATGATCTCATCTTGGAATAGGGTTGCCAATTTTCATTGGACGTATTCCTGGAGGTTTCATCACATGACATAATCTTTAATTCCTGGAGACTCCAGAACAATCCTGGAGGGTTGACAACCCTGTCTTGGAGCACGACTGGTGCTGATGGATTAAATTCACACCTGTGAGAGGCCCAGCATGAGGCCTATGCACCACGTGAGTTCTCATATAGGGTTTAGTTGGGATTTGAGGCTGTGTGCTGCCCTTTACTCTGGGAATATGTGGCCCCCAGACCCTTAATGTCATTTTCACTGAGATTTAAAAGAATGTAAATTGCCTCCTTTTGTACTGTACAATCCTCTGTGCTATAAAAGTAACCATCTAGTAATGTAAGTCCTATGTAGGTGAGATCCTTAGCTCGTGTAAATCAGTGTAGCGCCATTGACTTCAGTGGCACTTTGCTGATTTACACCAGCTGAGGAACTGCTTGAAGATACGTCTTCACGGGAGTAGAGGTAACCTACGCCAGCTCAGTTGTTCATAGGTTTGGCAGCAGGCTAGAGAGAGGAATGTTAGCAAAAATAGAGGTAGAAAAGTAAGTAGTAACAATTTCTTGCTCCACTGGGTATCCCTTTATTTGGTATTCATCCTGAGGCAGACAACGAGTGAAGGAACATAATCAGCCACAGACTTAATTAAAAACAAAACAACATTACCACATGAACCGTCATGTCACATTCTTCAGAGATGAATGACATCCACTAACTGACATGACTATTCTGAGACAAACCTGTAAGAGTTAGCATATACGAGGCACACACAGATCCAAATAGGTGGCGAAACACTGTAGTGGCAAAGCAGACTCCATATTGCAAAATACAATTTCTTTTCCCTCCTCACAGCCAGGATAAAAGAGAGGTCGTTTTGGGCCTGTTCCGACACTATCGAATCCAATGGGAGTTTTAACATTCACTTCAGTGGCAGGAGGATTGGACTGTGAGGGCTCATTTCTACAAGGTACTGCCGAGCACTCTCACTGCCACCCAAAACAAAGGGAAGTGAGAGTGCTCAGCCCTTTGCCGTCCTTTCCATTCCTTCCCCTCCTTGAGACTTAATGGCCTGTGCCTGTTCCTGTTGTCAATAGGGATTTTACCAGGGCCTTCAATGGTGGCAGGCATGGGTCCTAAACTTGTGCGTGTGACATTGGGCCATAACTGTAGAGAGATTTTGCATGAATACTCTGTGTATTTTCAAAGGATACGGGCAATGGCACGTTTCTAACATGAGCACTTTCCAGACTGCAAGCCAAATGAATGCTTAGGGCAGGGCCTGTGCGCTTGTCTTTAGTGCCTATGTTCAGGATCTCCAAAGAGTTAGCCATAGGTAATGAGTAGTTCAAGACCCAGATTTTCAAGAGAGCTGAACTGCTGTCATTTAAGCACCTAACTGCAGTGACCAGTTTCAAAAGTGCTGAGCATGTTTGAAAATCTGGCCCTTAAACATTACACTTCTCAACAACTGAGTTTGAAAACATTTGGGGCTTCAGCTCCATTTGACATTTTTCATAATCACTCTTCCCTGCTCAGCATCCATATTTATCAAAAAAGCAAGCAAGCAAGCAAGCACATTTATGGTTGAAATTGCTTAATTTCACTGCCAGGAAAAATGAGAATGATCAAGTGGAGATTAAAGAATTTCCATGACAAGGTTTTTCCTCTCGGTTTTATATTCATGACATTTTAACAATTAAATTTGGGATTGCAACAGAAAGACTGCTTGAGTTTCACCTGAGATCTGTTTCACAAGGTTTTTGTGGACATGCTAAAGAGGAGAGAGTGAACTTTTAACACTATAGTGTACTACACAAAGTAGGTGGGGGGGGGATATGGACACTGGAAGGAATACTCCTTCACTGGCAGAAAGGCGCTAACTGGCCTGATAGTTTTTTTCTATTTCTGTTTCCTATGGTACTGCTATGAGTGGAGGGGAGGGTGGGGACGCTGAGATCAAGCAGATCTCTCCTTAGGAGTGTTGTAGGATGAGTAGATCTGCTTGCCTTCTGTATTATTACAGGGGACAGGAGCCTGGAGGGGAATAGAAAGTTTGGGGAGGAACAGTTCTGTGGTGTTATTCCCTCTCTCTGGGACCCCATGAAACTGCTGCTGCTGGAGCTCTGTGGAGCTGGGTCTCTGCCAGGCTTTACAGCAAAGGATCAGCCACTGTCTGGGCATTGCCTTGTGCTAACCCTGTGGATTTGCATGCACAAATCCAAGTGAGAGTTAATGCTGCTTAAAGCAGCATTAACTCTGGCTGGGGTTTCTCTTTGGCTGCTAGTGTGCAGCTGTGTGGGGACTCAACCAGTGACGGAACAGCTCCTGCAGGAACCGTGCTGCCAGTGAGGAGCAATAGAGTGGTGTAGAGATGTCTCCTGTTCTCTGCTCCCCAGGAGATGCAGTGTTGAACAGCCCCACTGCCCATTCTACATCCCCTATACTCTCCTGATAAATAGTTGGAAATTCTATAAGGTGAACCTTTCAGAGTTTCCTGGCATCTCTACTGAGATTTAATCCCTTTGATGCTTTTTTTAAAATAAGATGTTCCATATAATACCAAAAGTACCATATACTGCGATGTCAATTATACCTAAAGGAATGTCACACAATAGCTAACAATTTGTTGTTCAGATGCACAATACCCAAGCATTACAATTAAAACAAAGGGCAATTGAATACAAAGATGCCTGACTCTTTTAAAATGGTACGGTTGATTTTTTCTATTCCATTTTATTTTTTGGCTTTTCAGTTTCAGGAACATCAGTAGTGACAATGGTTTAGTCATTTATATTCGGAGTGTTTAAATATAATGCCAACTCCTGGTTTTAGACACAAGTTTCTTGATAGACGGCCTAGTTCAGCAGAAATTACTGTTGTCAGTTCCATATCAGGTGGTTTAAAATCATCAATGTCACAATGTTCTAAATAGGTGATGCAAAATGCAACATCCAAAGAGAATAACTTGGAAAGCATGTGTTCTCCAAAATGTATCATCATTTTAATGCTACAGAATTTGCAGTAAAATGATAGAAAATCTTTCCATATTATCACTTTTTTTACAGTGAGGGTAATTAACCATTGGAACAATGTACAAGGGGTCCTGGTGGCTTCTCCATCACTGACAATTTGTAAATCAAGACAGGATGTTTTTCTGAAAGATCTGCTCTAGGAATTATTTTGGGGGCAGTTGTATGGCCTGTGTTATACAACGGGAGAGATGAGATGATCACAGTGATTGATCCCTTTTGGCATTGGCATCTTTGAACTAATGAAATGTTACAATGGAGTTTGAAGGTGCAAATCAGCCTCTAACAAAACAGGAGTGTGCATGCTTTCAACACAAAAATGACTTACTGGCTGCTAATTAAATCTCGGTGCAAATGGGGTTTCATTTTTATTTTTGATGGAAAAAGTGGTTTTATTACATGTACTTGGGTGAGAGCCAGGGATACAGCTCAATATGAATCAAGCAAAGTTAAAGGCCTTCTGCAGCAACATATGGCTTGTTTGGGAAGTATGAGTCATAAATGGAACCAGATGCAAAAAAAAAAAAAAAAAAGTTGTAAGAAGGTAGCAACTGTCCTGAGGCAGATGCCAATATTGTTATTTCTGATACTGTTTCCACCTCATTGTGAAAAATTTACATCTGTACATTAGTGAACAGTTTTTTCCAATACCAAATCTCTGTTTCAGAACACTTGGATGGCACAGGTCCATCTAGCCTCTCTGTTCATAGGGCTAACTACAGTACTTATACACGCGATTTTATTCTTGTGACCTATTAAAACATGATTTCTAGCACTGCTTGCTCTTTTCAGCATGCTTCTTGCCATGGCCCTACATCTCTTGGACTGCCAAACCTCTCAGTCCTGCAGAAGTGCCGTTCTTTGAACACACAGCCAGCCTCCTTTACTGCAGGGTTGGCTCTCTGTTATTCAAGGTCTGGTGCAAAGACAGATAGGTAGGGCCCTGTCCAGCTGTCTCCCAACCTAAGGTGGAACCCTCTGACCTCGTGACCACAGCCCTCCTCACATCTGCCAGGGAAACCCAAAGGCTCTGAAGCTTATACACAAACCAACCCGTGTGCCAGGAGCATGACAAGTGACATGGGCAGAGAGCCATTCGGGAAAGACCTCTGCCAAGAGTTTTGATAGCCTATTTCATGGGTGCTAGGCTCTGAGCAAACAGGGAAAGAACAGAATGGATGAGCAGGAAAGAAGAAACATTGAGGGATGGGCAGACTGGGGGCATTTCTGGATTATTACTAGATCTGTCAGCTCTTTGAGGGGCACAGGCCCCTGTATATATTCTGGGAGTTCTAGGCAGCCATATAGATAGCGGGAAGCGTAAGCTGCCAAAGCTCCACAACCCCATAGTTGCTAAAAGACTGTGGCTAATAGATTTTTAAGGTTTTTGCTACTGTTCACTGGACTCTATTTTCCACCCTCATTGAAGCTCATACCCAAAATCCTTGTTGCTTTTCTCTCAAACTTTGACTCCCTCTGAAAATACCTGCCCAACTCCTTTGCTTTCCTCCTTCCCTGCATAAGATCTCACAGGTTGCTTCAAAGAGTAGATTAACAAGATCCACCACCATCTCTTTTCTTCCCCCCACCCCCATGCTTTACTTCTGCCCTCCTCCCCCTTAAGAACCTTTCTTACTACAAGCAGGAAATCACAGATTCTCTCACACACACGCCCTAGGCTGGGAAAACGTGTGTAGGCCTGTTGTGTTAACTTCAGAATTAGTAAGGTTTATGCCCCCTTTATGTGCTCATCTCTCCTGGAGAACAACATGACCATGCACTTCTGAGTGGGTGTGACGGTCCATCCAGCATAAGGCAGTTTAGCCACACACACAAGCCAATATGTTACTCTATTAACCAATTGCATGAGTGTAGCATTTAGGAACCAGACAGTGAACAAACAATGAAATCATGTAATAGAATGTGGTGACATATGCTATGCTTCGGTCTAAGCCCAGGCTCTCCCATGAGCCAGGTGTCAGTTCCTTTTCATGTATGTGTTTGGGCAATCACAGCCTGTCACAGTGATGGGCCCTCATGGAAGGTGGAGCGCAACCTCCTCAGGACTACTCCCTTGTCATACTGACTAACCAAGTGGCTAAGTAGTCACTATTACCTCATTGCACTTTTGTCAGGAGAATGAGCAGGGACCTCTCCCCTTAACCCCACACAAATACTCTCCTATCTCCCCCGCCCCAAGCGAAAACGGGAAAAAAAAAAGTTGATGCCAATAGATTATTATGGGGAGTACTTTTGAGCAGAAGTACAATATTGCCTTAGGGGTAGGGAGTGCGTGTTGTCTAGTTGTTAGAGCAGGAGCCAGGAGTCTGGAGACCAGGGTTCTGTTTCTAACTCTGCCACTCGCTGTGTGTGACCTTGGGCAAGTCATTTGACTTCGTCATGCCACAGCAGGGCCTTTTAAATTTACAATGCCAAGGCATGCAGTCTGAATAGTAAAGCCCAAGTGACGAGTGTACCAACCTTCTTATCTGTAACAGGATTTGGGCATGGACCCTAATGGTTTCAAAAGCCACTTTTATGGCCTTAGATAAACTATAGAGACTTGGCTCCTAGACAAGGAGAGGAGTGCTGCCCGTGTGTGTTGACTTGATGGTTCAGTTTTTTTTCCCTTTTAATTCCAGGATGGTGGGGGGCAGATCTGAGTAGGCTTCTTCAGGGACTCTAAAGGAGAATACTAGACCTATTGCTTTTGGATTGAAAATTCTTTGGGAGTGTGGTTCCCCCTGCCCTTTTTCTTCTTCAAGAGGCATTTAGCCTCGTTTCTCACTTCCAGTTTTTGTTTGTTTGAGGGGTAATTTCAAACTGTGGGCAAATGTAACTCCCCATTGTTTGTGTTATCACGCACATATAATTTATCACTGCAAATTATAAATATTAACTTGTAGCGCTGCCGTCTACATTTTCTTTCCTTCTCTCTCACCCTTCTTCATTGAATCTTAGCTTCTGTGATTCTGGTGGGGACTGGGGGATTCTGGTTGTATAAGGATCTTGGCTAATAATAATTGAACAAGTGCTGTGGCGCATGCTGAGTAGGGATTGAAGTTATTAAGAGAGCTGCCATTCAGGGCAGGCTGCTTCATGTGCCTGCACAGGTCCTGTGAAACTGAGCTAATCCCAGCGCCGTGGAGGGGCTGCAGGGAGTCTGGTGGGAGGGGACGTGAATGGGAAACTGCCACTTTTGGTGGGGAGTCCAGAGTCCAGGGGAACTATTAGATTTGCTTGTGTGATTTAAATATTTCACTTTTAAATTTTCACTTGTTTAAAAAAGAAAACATGAATACTTGCAATGGGCCAGGTTGTGCACCCTGCTCAGACTGCTGTCACCCCTGGGAATAGTCCCGTGCTCACTAACGTGAGTAAGGTTTGCACTATCTAGCCTTAAATCTACCACAATCAGGGGTTGGGGAGCTCATGTTCATGACTAATGCTTTGTTCCCTGCTCCCAGGCTAAAAATAAGGTTGGGAACGTCATAGAGGTAGCATTATCAGCTCCTAGGTGGAGAGGGTTTCCTCTGTTGCGCCAACTATTCCGGCCTTGTGCATTGGGAAATAGAGACTGAGCTCTGTAACATGCTCTGCTGCAATCCTCATATCTCAGTAAAGGGCTGTGGGAGGTTTCATGTGCAGTGTTCCACAAGAAGAAATGAGTGAAAAAAGGATGGGAGAGCCCAACTACAGCCTCTCCATACATTTCTCCATGTAGGGAAATTTCGTAGGCCTCAATCCTGTAAAGATGTAAGCATGTGCTTAACTTTATGCACTGTGAGTAGTTCTACTGACTTAAGTGTGTGCTTAAATCTTTGCAGGATCAGTTGTAATCTCTTTGGGGCAGGGACCTTGTCTGCCTCTATGGGCTAGATTTTGTTTTAGACAATGTGTAGCCCTATTTTTTTACAGTCCCCATCACAATCAGATACTAGTCCTGATTGAGGCCTCTGGGCACTACTGCAATATAATTATTATTATTATACCACAGAATACACAAAACTCTCCTGGTTTCAGGCTCTCTAATAATCGAAAAACATATCTCCTCTTTGTTGAAAGGATCACTAAGGTTTAGAAAGCTGTTAGGTGCACAAGCTTGAAAACCTTACTCTAGTCTGAACATTGTCTGATGTACAGTTCTGCATCAAACATTCTGCACTGTCTGACGTACAGTTCTGCATCAAAACCAAGCAAAGCTGTTACTTTCCCAGAGACTTCTGCTGGCATAAATTGGTGCAGCTCCATGTACTTCAGTGGTGCTGTCCTGATTTACCTCAGCAGATAATTTGGCTCTCAGTTTTGCATGCTTTTGACAGGTGGTTTTCCCTGAGCTTTGCATTGAGCTTTCTGGCTCTCAGTCAGTACAAGACGTTTGAACAGAAACCAAAGAAAAGGTTTGCGCTAACTCCAGCTGAACCCAAACTGCCTAGCTACACCTGGCTCTACTGTAGTTAGATCGACTGTGGGAAAGTCACTTAAACTCAGCGTGCCTCAGTTGCATCAGTAAAATTGGGGTAGTAGTGATTGCCTCCTGAAATGTGCTGCTTACAGGGCTATTATGAGGCTAAATTTACTGATGGTTGTAAAGCACTATGAGCTCCTAGAAAGGCTGGTGCTAATAAAAGGGCAGAGTATTGCTATTTGTTTGGTGGATTGTATGTGTTGTCTCTTACAGGCTCTGAAGCTGAGAGGGGGACATATAAGCCACACTGAGGCGTAGGTTAGAAAGACACATATGAGTTCTCCAGCTTGGAGACCTGTGGAAAGCTTGCTGAACAAACTCAAATTCTTATTTATTTTTTAATAACAAAGAGTTTCCCCCATGCTCTGCAAGGTTAATAAGCCAAGTGCAAGGTTAGTTAAAGTCAATGGAGGAAAACTCGTGAAGCACTCTCCTGTTGTCTCAGCGGTACAATTTTGCCCAGTTCACCCTTCATCATGAGCCTAATGGGCTGACAAAAAAGACAAAGATAAGTCGCAAGCTTTGAGGAGTACGTTCACCTCAGCACACAAATCTGACAGGCAGTTCACTGAAGCGGGAATGAGCTCCAGACTACAAGCTGTTAGACCTGAGTTAGACTTAGAGTAAAGAGCTTAGCTCTCAGATTTCCAAGGTCCAGTGGCATGACACTGGCCTTTTCAAACGGTGAGCCAAGGACCCAAACGCAGGATACAACAAAAACAAGAGAGCAGGATGCCAAAAATGATGAAACTCTCTTTCTTTCTCATAGGTAACATTTGCTATAACCTCATTTTCATGATCTCCCCTTTTTGAGGCTGAGCATTCACAGGACTAAACAATGAAATAACAGCAAGTTGATGTGGGACCAAGGCAAGTTCTGGTCTCAAATGAATGCTATGCCTTTTAATGAAACGCTAGTGAGAGGTATGATAAAGAGCTATCAGAAGGGGGGCTGGCCCATGCTGAAAGACAGTGGAGCCAGTAAAAACTAAGGTCCACATTTTCAAAAGTGGCCTCTAACTTTGGATACCTCACTTTTCAGAGGCTCAACTTGAAACATCTAAAAAGGGCCTATGGCCTGGTCCTGGTGGTGCTCCCCTTCCTGGTAGGGTGACCAGATGAGAGGAAGAAAATAATGGGACACTGTGGGGAGTGGGGTCCACCGGCAGAGCAAAAAAAAAAAAGCCGAGTGCTGCCGGCAGAGCAAAATATCGGGACAAATTGCATCCCGGCTAGAGATCAGGACAAACACCTAAAAATCAGGACGGTCCCGATTTTATCGGGACGTCTGGTCACCCTACTTCCTGGGCATGCATCATGCTGCTGTGTTTGTGCCTCACATACTGAGCCCATATGCTTTAAACTTCCAGAGTCTGAGTGGGTGTGACCCACATGCGTGTATTGCACCACTTCGGAGTGTAAACAAGGGCAGAAACCATGGGGAGGATACATTGTTTCTTGGTTTTTGTTTCGGGGACTCTGTATGCCTGCTGACTTGCCAGAGCCAGGTGAGGTGAGTGCTGGATGGGCCAGAATCTCAAGATTGTGGTTGGCAACAGGCTATCTGAACTTACATGGGTGATTTTCATTGTGGGCAAGCAGCCTGGCAAGTCACTCTGTGAGAGTGGAACCAAACTCAAGGGGAGGAGAAGGCATTTATAAATAGGAGGCGTGGGAGCCAGACTGAAGAACTCAGTAATAGAGCAGTATAAGGAACAGAAGGGTCTGCTGTAAGGACTGTGTTCCAGGGACTCTGCCTCGACTTAGACTGCAGGCTCACTTACCCCACTGGAAGAAGAAGATGACTAGAATTTGCTGAAGGCTGTCTGCAAATTGCAAACTGTTGTTGTGAAGTTCAAATGGAATTTGAAAGAGACTGTGGGACTGACACTTATTTCCCAACTTTAAGGAGGGGCAGGCCCTACAAAAAGACAAGACGCCATTCGTTGAGAGACAGAGAAGAACCCTTGGGCAGTATATGTATGTGTGTGCGTGTGTGTGTGTGTGTGTGCATGCGTGTGCATACTTATACGCTGCATTTGAATTTTGGAAGTAACAAGTACTAAGCCTTGAGGAAAACCCCCTGAAAGTTGTTGATAATATTCATAAGTGTTTCATGGGTTATAAGCAAACTGTTATGCAAATAACACACACACACACACACACTCTTATAGACATAGTAAACTTTTTTCCTTTAAAGATTTTGTTGTTCTCTCAGAGATTTGATATATAAATCAAAGCCTTTGAAAAGACTAAACTCTGATCATACTGCAGCAGAGAGCTAAGCTAAGGTACGGGAAAGGGGAAAGCAATATTATACCTAATATTATATTTCCCCAAGAGGTTCCAGCATTGTCTCTTTCCTTGGCATGTCTGGCACACTTCCTGGGCACAGACTCACTGTCCGTTACCCCTTCACAAAAACAGCTCCAGCTGCCCTTGATCCCCGGCCCAATGGTGACCTCCTCCCGCCCCAGACATCCCAGTTGCTTAAGCATACTCTTCCCTGGAGTTCTAACTTGTGCATGATAGTGGAAGCAAGTGGCCACACAAGCTCTGCAACAGTCTCCAAACCCAATCACTGTTTACACAGAACAAGAAAAATACTGATCCAGACAAAAAATAAAACATTTGGGCTTAGGTTAGAGTCCTCTAAGGAATCCTAGATCTCCCACTCCCCCAAAACAGGCTTCTCCTCTGAATCATGAATCCTATCCTTCTTCTCTGGAGAGACCTTCCTTCTTCCTCAGCTTGTCTTGCATTTAAAAAGGACCTCTACTTCGAAAGCATGCCCCTCTGTTTCCCTCTCCTTCCCAAGGTTCCTTTGACTGTATGAGTCCCTCCTCTGATGTTTAAGGCCATGCATTAACAATAGGGCCGTCAAGTGATTAAAAAAATTAATTGCAATTAATCGTGCGATTAAAAGAATTAATCATGATTAATTACACTGTTAATAATAGAATACCATTTATTTAAATATTGTTTGATGTTTTCCACATTTTCAAATATATTGATTTCAATTATAACACAGAATACCAAGTTTACAGTGCTCACTTTATATTTATTTTATTTTTGATTACAAATATTTGCACTGTAAAAACAAAAGATTTCAATTCACCTCATACAAGTACTGTAGTGCGACCTCTTTATCATGAAAGTTGAACTTACAAATGTAGATTATGTACAAAAATAACTGCCCTCAAAACCCAAAACAATTTAAAATGTTAGAGCCTACAAGTCCACTCAGTCCTACTTCTTGTTCAGCCAATCATTAAGACAAACAAGTTTGCTTACATTTGCAGGAGATATGCTGCCTGCTTCTTGTTCACAATGTCACCTGAAAGTGAGAACAGGTATTCGCATGGCACTGTTGTAGCTGGCATTGCAAGATATTTACATGCCAGTAAAGATTCATATGTCCCTTCATGCTTCAACCATCATTCCAGAGGACGTGTCCATGCTGATGATGGATTCTGCTCAATAACAATCCAAAGCAGTGAGGACCAACTCATGTTCATTTTCATCATCTGAGTCAAATGCCACCAGCAGAAGGTTGATTTTTTTTTTTTTTTTGGTCATTCGGGTTCTGTAGATTCTGCATTGGAGTGTTGCTCTTTTAAGACTTCTGAAAGTGTGCTCCACCTCTCGTCAGATTTTGGAAGGCACTTCAGATTCTCAAACCTTGGGTTGAGTGCTGTAGCTATCTTAAGAAATCTCACATTGGTACCTTCTTTGTGTTTTGTCAGATCTGCAGTAAAAGTGTTCTTAAAATGAACATGTGCTGAGTCATCATCTGAGACTACTATAACATGAAATATATGGCAGAATGTGGGTAAAATAGAGCCGGAAACATACAATTCTCCCCCAAGGAGTTCAGTCACAAATTTAATTAATGCATTATTTTTTTAACGAGTGTCATCAGCATGGAAGCATGTCCTCTGGAATGGTGGCCGAAACATGAAGGGGCATATGAATGTTTAGCATATCTGGCACGTATAGATACTTTGCAATGCTGGCTACAAAAGTCCCATGCGAGTGCCTGTTCTCTCTTTCTGGTGACATTGTAAATAAGAAGTGGGCAGCATTATCTCCTGTAAATGTAAACAAACTTGTTTGTCTTAGTGATTGGCTGAACGAGAAGTAGGACTGAGTGGACTTGTAGGCGCTAAAGTTTTGCATTGTTTTGTTTTTGAGTGCAGTTATGTAACAAAAAAAGATCTACATTTGTAAGTTGCACTTTCATGATAAAGAGATTGCATTACAGTACTTGTATAAGGTGAATTGAAAAATACTGTTTCTTTTGTTTATCATTTTTACAGTGAAAATATTTGTAATAAAAAACAATAATATAAAGTGAGCCGTGTACACTTTGTATTCTATGTTGTAATTGAAATCAATATATTTGAACATGTAGAAAAACATCCAAAAATATTCAATAAATTTCAATTGGGATTCTATTGTTTAACAGTGTAACTAAAACTGCGATTAATTGCGATTAATTTTTTTAATCACGATTAATTTTTTTGAATTAATCGCGGGAGTTAACTGCGATTAATCAACAGCCCTAATTAACAACTGATCATTTTGCCCTGCTTCTGGGAAAATTCCATTTCTTCCAAACCCAGAAGGCAGTCTTAGACCATCCTGAGGCTGAGGGGTGTGCTAGCCACCCTTCACTCAGGATAAATGTAAGAAGAAATAAATCATTTTGGAGTCAGATAGTGGAGGTAATGGAAGCCACTGCCCAAGGGACTAGGTCACATGCAAAGTCAGAGTGTGGCCCTGGAAGGAGATGAGAGAGAGCTTCTTTTGGGCAGAATGCTAGCTGGAAAGAGGCTTAGAATTATGAACAAGAATACTGCTTTCCTGTTGTATTTTCTAATCTTTGTAACTACATAGGTATTTCTTGGGTGCAAACCTAACTCCATCAATTTCTCCTCCTAATTGAAACAACCTGATAGATCCCCAAAATTGGCTAACCACTTGGGCTAAAAGGCAAAAATATCGTGGTAGCCACATTCATTAATTAGCCATAGATGGATGCACCAGATTACTTCTTTGCTCTGAGTTCCTTCTTTGGGGTGGAAACTCTTTTCCACAGCCATATAAATACCCTTTTGAAGTAATAAAAGCAGCATTTTTATTCCAGAGCAACAGTGCAACCTAGTGAGCAATTTACTCATAGGCCCAATCCTGTTCCCACCGAATTCTATGGCAACATTCTCATTGACTTCTCTGGGCACAGGATCAGGGCCTCTGTACAGGAGCGGCGCCAGGGTTTTTGCTGCCCTAGGCGGCAGCGCTCCTTCTGAGAGCATTCGGCGGCGGGGGTCCTTCCGCTCCGTGTTTTCGGGGCGCTTTGGCGGCAGGTCCCGGAGCGAGTGAAGGACGTGCCGCCGAAGCGCCCCGAAGACGTGGAGCGAAAGGACCCCCGCTGCCGAATTGCCGCCGAGGACGGCAAAATGCCGCCCCCAAAATCCTGCCGCCCTAGGCGACCGCCTAGGGTCGCCTAGTGGAAGTGCCGGTCCTGCCTCTGTATATCCCCTGCAGACATGCCTTCTTTTCCCCTCCCTCATTCCTGTTGAGCACATTTGATTTCAGTACATACCCTTTATCAACAGAAGCAAAATACCCACTAGGGGTGGCTTAATAGAGTTTGACTGGCTGTGGCACAGCACATTGTAAGGGAGATTTCAGTCCCCGTTGCTGAGGTTACTATAGCAAAGTAATTCTTTAAAGCAGCCTTAATTATATATCGGAATTTTCTTGGACTTTTCAAACTGGAGTATTTGCAATTCAAAATTTTAACAATTCATCAACAGTTATTTCTTTGTGCTGTTAAAATGAGGAATTCACTCCACTGGCTTTAGGTAGGCTGCAGGTTTTTTTTTTTTTTTTTTTTGTTATCTGTGTATTGAACATCTGACCAAATTACATGTGACTTCATTTGGCAAAACAATATTTTGTTGTGATTTTTTTCATTTACTGTGCCTTCCTTTTCTTCAATCAAGTCTGTTCTTATAACTTGGCTTAAAACAAATGGTTGATCTTGTTATTATTAAGAGCACAAGGGTACATATCACTGTCTGCACAGCTCATAATGGATGATAATAAATACAAGTTAACACATTGTTTTATTATCGTTTAACATAGCCATTTATTATCATGAGTGTTTCTTGGCCTCAATTTTCTATTGTTCTAGCCAAAATGTTGGCCAGTGACAATTTAATTAGCCAGTGGTCAATTGATCAAATAATACCTACCCTTGGAAATCAAAATGGATCAAAATAAAATGAGACATTGTTATTGTCAGAACAAATGTTTTGTTTCCTGAGTTTTGCTCAAATTAACCATAGGAAATAATTTATTGGTACTCATCTTAAGCGGAAGGTACTATACAAACTATGCTTAAATAATATATGCATGTTTATATAGCTGATAACCCAGTTTTGCTTTGTTATTTGAATGGCGATCTGGACTAACTTTACTGACTTCAGTGGTGTTATTCTGGATTTACCCTGATGTAAACGAGAGCAGAAATCTACCCCATTTTCCTTTCTTGGTTCTTGAATCCTTATCCTCTCCTCCTTGCTTACCCTGAAAAGCAGACAGTACTTTGTAGGATTCTATAATTCCAGCTGTGGACTGGGGAACTTGGAAGGAGAGACTTCAGGTCATAATCCTAGAACTCAGAAATGCTAATTCCAGAGGTATTTTGCTAACTTGAGTTACTGATTAAGATGTCAGTTCAGCAGAGCATTTAAGCATGTATTTACCTTCAAGTACCTTAAGAGCTTTGCTGAATTGATACCTCGGTCAGCTGAATGGTTTGGCATGGAACTGGGAAGGTGTTTCAACTCCCTCAGGAGCTTGCCTTTGAGCCAGGAAGGTTTGGTTTAGATACTATGTGGCAACAATCTGGCCTGATTTATGCTTGGAAGCCTCAAAGAAATGTTGAAGTTGCATAATGCCTCCTTAACACTCCACCTGAAGGGATGAGTGTTCAAATGATCTGTGTATATACAATGAAGGCAGACATTGGTGGGATCTGAGATACTCTGTGTCTCTTCATGCTTCTCTATGTGGAAGAGTTATAGATAAGGCCCAGTGGGACAATTTATTTATTCCTTTCTCAACCTATTCGTGGGCTGCATATGGAGCTCTCTATGTGTTATGTGGGCCGCACTCACACAATATACATACTACCTGTCTGGCCCTGAGGATGTTACGTGGGCCACAACTGTGCTGATTGGGCCACAAGCGGCCTGTGGGCTATGGGTTGATAAACCATTGCTTTATAAGAAATAGTATTTTCAGTAACTTTCCTGTATATAAAAAGTGTTTTCATATTTTCTTATATCTGCTGCTGTTTTTCCTTTTTCTGTAGGCTGGATGTAGTAACAGTTAGACATTTCTCTTTTTAATCACCATCACCACAGTACTGTTGCCTGAGAGTTATAAGGAACCATAAACAGGGATGGATTTAGCCTCGGAGTGGTATGCACTTGATGACATGCTAGTTTTATATATTTAGTAGTGTGGGAGCAGGGAGACAACCCCTTGCCCTGAATAATTTATACAGACAAAATAGGCATTTGGTACCAGTGGAAACAAATTTAAATCACCCTCTAGAGATAAACTCAGATACTTGTTATGATTGGGATTTGGCTTGCAAGAGCTGGCATGACATCGATACTGGGAGATAAAGGCCGACAGACATTAAGTGAAGCTTAAAAATTAGTTTAATGAATATAAACTTTAATTCACTTTTTGGGGAGTGGCTCAGTATTATTAGTGTAAACTGTAGCTGGGATTTGCAAAGGGCCAAAGGGAGTTAGGCACACAACTGTCAGAGAAAGTCAATGGGAGTGGGATGCCATGGATGCCTTGAAAATCCCAGACTATGTGTCCCTTGTTGTCTTATACACTGAAGCTGCTTGAAATCTCTAGCAGAAGTCTGTGGCAATTTATTAATTTAACCCATTGCTCTCTAGCTCACAAAACTCAGAATTTCCTAACATATTTCCATGTCGGGGACGTCCTGGCCAGTGAGACTTTGCTGTTAGGTTGATAAATAGCCTTAAGGTTACACATTTCTAAATACCTCATCTCTTCCACAGCCTGGATGAACTTATGGCCAAGTAGTTAAAAGAGTGCTTAGGGCTAAATACAAAAGAAACCTCTTCACTAAGGTCTTACCCTCTATGACAAATCCACTGGGGATGCCAGGCAGAGAAAAGGATAGTAAAAAGCAAAGCAAGCAGTACTACAGAGGAGGGGAGTAGAGGGAGGAAATTGGAGCACAGGGAGTCAGGAGAATAGAGTCCCTTGTGGGTGTACTCAGCATTACCTTTGTTTGGTGCTTTGCTACTATGGTGGTAAACAGCAAAAGAAGGTGGCTTGACTCCTTCCATCCACAGAGTGAGTGCAGCTGTTGTGGCTGCAACCGAGGAGCGGGAAAAATACAGCCCAGACTGAAGTGATGCATGGAAAAACCCTCAGATGCACTCATTGTGCTGATTAATACCTTGAATCACTGCCTTGGGGAATGTGAGAGTCACCTCAGTCAGGCTGGGGTAAAAGAGTTCCTTTAGCAGGGTTGGGATACAAGAAACACTGGCATAGATACAAGGAGGAACCCCAAAAAGCTCAAGCTGAGGCAGCTGGAAATGGTGGCTCATGATGAAAAGAGCTGCAGCACCGTGGCATTGCTACCGTCAGCTGGCTGAGTTGTCTCTAAACCCTTGGGCTCATGGTTTGTCACTTTGTAAAGAGATTTCCATTCTGATTCCAGAAGACTATCATTGTGTTTGCTCCCAGGCAGGGATTGTGGAGAGCTGTAATGGCACAGAAAGGCCTCTCTGACTGCAGGCCCAGATGTGGGTGGTAACACTAATGTAATGTGAAACCTCTCAGGGAGAGAGAGGGAGAAAAAAGAGAAATCAGGCTGTCTCTTTATCGGCCTTTCAAGACATTTATTACACAGAATGCATACAAAAATACATTTCTACTACTTGATACAGTACATGCAAGTTTTCCTGCTTTGTGTGCAGGTGTTAAGGACCTGGGATTCAGATAAAGCAGCTATCTGCTGTATTTGAGGATCAAAACATGCAACAGGAAAATGTATTTATGAAAGGTCAGGCCCTAGATGAACCTCATTCCTCCTCTACCCCCGCCCTTTGGCTAATCAACAGAAAATCCTGCCGCTCCAGTTTGGAAACAGCCTGTGCATTGGGTTCCATCCCAACAGGCTCTGCAGGTTTCACCCCCAAAGGCTCTGTAGGCTGTTCTGGATAACAAAACCTGAGTGGAGAGGTCATGCTATCACCTCTGCAGTTGGATCTGCCATGCACCTCAGGTTACTGTCTGTAAAAACAGCCTCTCCTAAAAATCAGTACTAAGGTGTCAATACGGAGTGTTAACATCAAATGAAAAATAACCAGTCAACCTGCTGCAAAGTATATAAATATTCCCTTCTCCATTGAGCAAGAACAGTGGCACATCAAAACATCAGAGGTCCCACTTTGCACAGACCAATTGGTAGTAAAAGGGGATTATGTGTCCTTTACATTCTCTGATGACTTCTCCCTCTAGCATTTATAGCTCTTACTATGTATTTGAATAGTTTAGATTTACTTTGGAAGGGACCTGATGTTTCAAGATGCTCCTCATTACTGCCTTTTACTTCTTAGTGCCAGACTATATTTTTTGCAGATAATGGTGTATTAATAGACCAAGAGATGTTATAGTGATAATACAAACAAAAGATCTCGCAGCCAGTGTTATGCAGGGTAGGAGTGAATATTATCACCGTGTCTATCTAACTCTAGCCCAATCAAATTTCCTACCCAGGTTCAGTGAATCTGAATTTGTGGGAGGGGAAACGGCACATAAGTTGGCATGAGAGCTCTGTGTGAAGCTGGCAAGTAGAGAAGGGCCCACAGAGCTCCATTCCAGATCTGGATTCAGATTTTCCTGCAGTGCAGGGTGGAGGTGGGGGGAATGGTTAGATTCTGAGTTCTTGTTCAGCTAATTATAGAAATAAGAGCTAACGGTAAAGTTCAGATCCAGATCAAACTTTCCCAAAGCCAGAGGATGTTCTCATTGGCCTTCCCCTTTGGGCTCATCTCGAGCTCTAAGCTAAGCCTCTTTAAACAGCAGTAGCTGTTTCTTTGGCCTGGTCTACACTACGACTTTAATTCGGATTTATCAGCTTTAATCCGAATTAACCCTGCAACCGTCCACACAACGACGCTATTTATTTCGATGTAAAGGGCCCTTTAAATCGATTTCTGTACTCCACCCCGACGAGCGGAGTAGTGCCCAAATCGATTTTAGCAATTCGAATTAGGGTTAGTGTGGCCGCAATTCGATGGTATTGGCCTCCGGGAGCTATCCCACAGTGCAGTGCATCATTGTGACCGCTCTGGACAGCAATCTAAACTCGGATGCACTGGCCAGGTAGACAGGAAAAGCCCCGCGAACATTTGAATTCCATTTCCTGTTTGCCCAGCGTGGAGAGCACAGGTGACCACAGATAGCTCATCAGCACAGGTAACCATGCAGGCTGATAATAGAAAAAGAGCACCAGCATGGACCGTGAGGGAGATACTGGATCTGATCGCTGTATGGGGAGAAGATTCAGTGCTTGCAGAACTTCGTTCTAAAAGACGAAATGCAAAAACTTTTGAAAAAATCTCCAAGGGCATGATGGAGAGAGGCCACAATAGGGACTCAGATCAGTGCCGCGTGAAAGTCAAGGAGCTCAGACAAGCCTATCAAAAAACAAAGGAGGCAAACGGTCGCTCCGGGTCAGAGCCGCAGACATGCCGCTTCTACGCCGAGCTGCATGCAATTCTAGGGGGGGCTGCCACCACTACCCCACCTGTGTTCGTGGATTCTGGGTCGGGGATAGTCTCATCAGCGACGCCTGAGGATTCTGCCGATGGGGTAGAGGAGGAGGAGGAGGAGGAGGAGGATGAGCTTGCAGAGAGCACACAGCACTCCATTCTCCCCAACAGCCAGGATCTTTTTATCACCCTGACTGAAGTACCCTCCCAAGCCTCCCAAGCCAGTACCCAAGACTCTGACCCCATGGAAGGGACCTCAGGTGAGTTTACCTTTTAAAATATAAAACTTGTTTTAAAAGCAAACGGTTTTTAATGATTACTTTGCCTGACTT